>NW_015176044.1:19255-84038 GCF_001447785.1 Gekko japonicus | reverse complement strand
AAAGACCTCTGCCTGAGACCCTGGAGAGCCACTGCCGGTCTGAGTAGACAATCCTGACCTTGCTGGACCAAGGGTCTGACTCAGTGGTAGGGCATCTGCTGGGCACGCAGAAGGTCCCAGGTTCAATGACCAGCATTTCCAGTTCAGAGGACCAAGCAGGAGGTGACATGAAAGACCTCTGCCTGAGACCCTGGAGAGCCGCTGCCAGTCAGAGTAGACAATCCTGACCTTGCTGGACTAACGGTAAGGCAGCCTCATGCATGTTCATGTACTCAAGCCATCAGCTCAAAGACAGGAATTAGACAGGGAGTTGCCCCTTGCAGAGGAAGGGTATTATTGCCCTACCATCAAAGAATCTCTGTCCAGTCTATGGTCGCCAACTCTGGCTTGGGACACTCCTGGAGGACTGGAGGCAGTGGCTGGGGAAAGAGGAGAGTTTGTAGGGGGGGGGGGGAGCTCAGCCGATCTCCAATCTGCCATTTCCTCTAGGGCAACGGGTCTCTGTAGCCGAAAGATCATTTGTGATTAAATGAAAACTCCAGGCTCCACCTGGAGTTTGGCAACCTGGATTCTCTTTGGGTCTCTCTATGGAGGCAGGAAAGTATCTTTTTAAAGAAGAAGCGTGTGACTCCTGTTAACGGCCAACACGTCTCATTGTAGACAAAAAATGGCAGATACACTTTGGTATGTGAAAAATACCTTCCTACCTCTCCATAAGGTAAGAACATAAGAAGAGCCCTGCTGGATCAGACCAGAAGTCCATCTAGTCCAGCGTCCTGTCTCACAGAGGGGCCAACCAGTTTCTCTGGAGGGCCAACAACAGGCCCGAGAGGCTGAGGCCTTCATAAGAACATAAAAAGAGCCCTGCTGAATCAGACCGATAGTCCATCTAGTCCAGCATCCTGTCTCACTCAGTGGCCGACCAGTTCCTCTGGAGGACCAGCTACAGGGCATAGAGGCTGAGGTCTTCCCCTCATGTTGCCTTCTGGCTCTGGGCTTCACTGGGTTAGTGCCTCTGAATGTGGAGGTTAAGAACGTAAGAAGAGCCCTACTGGATCAGACCAATACTCCATCTAGTCCAGCATCCTGTCTCACACAGTGACCAACCAGTTCCTCTGGAGGGCCAGCAACAGGGCACAGAGGCCGAGGCCTTCTCCTGATGTTGCCTCCTGGCTCTGGGATTCAGAGATTGACTGCCTCTAAATGTGAAGTTCTCCTCAGCCAACATGGCTAGTAGCCACTGATAGACTTTTTCCACTAGGAATCTAATCTGTTTTTCAAGCTGTTTATTCCTGTGGGTATCACTACATTATTTGGCAGCAAAATGCCACATTTTAATCACTCTCTGTGTAAAGTAGTATTTCCTTTTTTCCATCCTGAACCTACTGCCCATCGGCCCCATTGGATGCCGTCAAGTTCTAGTATCTTGGGAGAGGGAGGAAAAGGTAGTAATTCATGCTCAGTACCAGGGGCTGCCTTTGCAGGAAATCAGAGATCCAACAACTGGTACCGTTTGGGACTTGATAAAACTTGGCGGAAGAGCACAGGGATCGTTTTATCCACCAAGCTCAAGCTACCTTGGATCAACAATGGAAGAGCCAGAATCAGCTGGCCCTAAAGCTGGAAAAACCCTACATGTTATCCAGGCTGGGAGCAGTGGTGAATTCTTAGAGTTGCACGAAAAATCCTGGGGGAAGATACCACCAGCTCAGATGTGCAGCGCCAGCAATTCAGACGCTTTCAGTACCAGGAGGCGGAGGGGCCCCGGGAGGTCTGCAGCCGACTCCACCGCCTTTGCCGCCAGTGGCTGAAGCCAGAAAGACACAGCAAGAAGGAGATGCTGGATCTGGTGATCCTGGAGCAGTTCCTGGCCGTCCTGCCCCCGGAGATGGAGAGCTGGGTGAGGGAGTGCGGGCCGGAGACCAGTTCCCAGGCGGTGGCCCTGGCAGAAGGCTTCCTCCTCAGCCAGGCACAGAGCAAGAAGTGGGAGAGGCAGGTGAGACTGGTTCATCCTAAAACTTTCCACCCCTTATTTCTTTACTTTACTTTAGGTTTTTATAGCGTCACCTTTGGGTCCCAGTGGAGACCTTAAGCAGCTTACAGCACCACAGACCTGGGTTCCGTTTTATCCTCACAACAGCCCTGTGAGGTTGGTTAGGCCGCAGCAGTCACTACGCTATCACTAACCATCCTCTTGCTGAGTTTGCAAACTTGTCGAGCGCTCCAGCACTTTTTAAACGGCCTGTGGACTCTGTTTCAAGTGACTTTCATCTTGGACAGTTCGTTGAGCCAGTTACAGGAAAAAAAAGGTAGATTAACTGCTTTTTAACAGAGGCTAAAAACTGAGATTAGCCTTCTTATTTTGCTTTATCAGATCTATCTTGCATGTAGCTGCAGATTAGCTCATATGCTGCTTATCTCTTATTTAGCTAAGAAACAATCAGTTAACTAGATAATATCACATGATTATGTTAGCTAATCAGTACTTGTGGTGCTTATCTCTCAATCTGTTACTAAATAATATCATGGAAGCTTATACCTAGAATAAGACTTAGTTGGTCTTAAAAGTGCCGCTGGACTCAAACTCTGTTCCATCACATGATAAAGGCCCCGGTCACACGGGCAGGAAAATGTAGGGGGGAAGCGTGGCTGTTTGCCCCGGAGCAAAATAATGTGCGGTTGCACGATCAGACGTCCTGTAGAGGTCCCGTGGTTAGGGGGGAGGTGCCGATCACAGGACAATCCTGCAGCGCGGCAAAGAAGCAGCCTCTCTAGCAAAAGGCCTCGCAGGTTTAACCCCTTCCAGGGCTGCAGAGGAATGCAAACTGTGTCCGGCCACCTCCCCCTCTGCCGCCCGGTGCAGAGAGTTCCTCTCAAGCAGGCCGAGCCAGGAGTGGGGAGGTACGGAAAAGAGGAGGGGGCTGTGTTGTTTGTTTTTAAACGAAGTGTGCGTGCACGCATGCGCCGTTGGGTGCTTGTGCTCATCCCATGGAGACTTGGGGGGAAAAAAAAGCTTTTAGCGACAGGACATGGGCGGGCGCCGGATGCCACGACCTACCAAGGCGCCCGCCCTTGCCCCGTGGTTTTCGGAAACTAGTACCTCGGAGGTACTAGTTTTTTACCCCGCATCTTCGGCGGGAAGCCTCGGGTTCGTCACGGCAGCTCTACGCTTCCCAGATGTGGCGCTGTAATTGCGCCCGGAAAATCCGCCTATCTTCCGTCTCTGTAGCGTGGCTAATGCTCCGTGTGACCGCAGCCTATGATAGACAAGGTTTAGAGATCAGATAAAGAAGGGATATTTCTCTATAAATATGCACAAGGAAAACAAGATTTTTCTGGATAGGAGTCTCAGAAGAAAAATAGGTGAGATTTCTTGGTGGGTAAATTAGGCTTTTCAGTCATCCCTAAAAGCCAGTGGGACAGACAGCTAAAATTTGATAGGCTTTTAAAACTATTACTTGCTAAAAGCAATGCTGGGTACTTTAATCGTTTTAACATTTATTTTCACAGTAGCTGTAGGGTCGACTTTTTCATACTTGTGTTTCATTCTGTCCAGCTCCTTAAAGAAAACAATTTCTCATCCCAATAAAAGACCAGACTTTCTGCAGTCGTTCTATCTGCTTTGCTGTTATTACCCAAAGAACTGTACTCATTCCCTTATTCTCTTGTATTGTCAGAATTAAAGGTTGTAGATCACCCTTTAATAAGATGCATCCAGGAGAACTCTGTTGCTCAACCTATTTCGTAAAGGCAAAGCCGTTAGAGATCTCCTTTCCCTCCCCCCTCCCCACAACAGATGCCCTGTGAGGTAGGTGGGGCTGAGGGAGCTCTTTCCAGAACTGCTCCTGAGAGAACAGCTCTGAGTTTGTGACTGACCCAAGGTCACTCCAGCAGCTGCAATGTGGAGGGAGGGGTGAGGAATCAAACTTGGTTCTCCCAGATTAGAGCCCGTGCTCCTAACCACGACACCAAACTTTTGTGTATGTACACTTATCACCAGAATTAAACTTGGTTGGTGTGAAAGGTGCCACTGGACTAAGACTTTGTTCTATTGCTTCAGACCAACATGGTGACCCACCTGAATCTATCTTCATGGAATAAACGTTATTAGTCTTTAAGGTGCCACTGGACTTCTGTTTCATTTTGCTAGTATAGACTAACAACAGTTACCCCTCCGGAACCGCCAGATCCTAGTCCGATGATCTAACCACTTACAGCAGGGCTATTTTTGGGCAGGAACGCGCAGGAACGGAGTTCCGGCTGGCTCCTGAGTTGGCCACGCCCAGCAGGAACTCATTAGCATAATAGGCCACACCCAACAGCAGAAACTCATTAGGATTGGCTACATTAGGGGTGTGTGGCCTAACATGCAAAGGAGTCCCTGCTACAAAAAAAGGCCCTGGGTTTTGACAACAGACAAAGTAAACAGAATAACAAGCAAAAGGTGGGTGTGGCTGGATAACCACACTTCTGGTAACATGGGGGTGCGGCCTAATGGGCTAATAGGGTATGGCCTAATATGCTAATGAGTTTCTGCTGTTGGGTGTGGCCTATTATGCTAATGAGCTCCTGCTGGGCTTTTTCTACAAAAAGAGCCCTGATTACAGTATTACAGTATGCTGGCTGAGCCCACTCATTTTCTAATCTGCGCCTTGGATGCTGTCAGGTTCCACAGCAAGTAACTTTCCACACACGTTTCTCCTGAAGTGTTATGTTTATTAGTGTACAAGACTGGTACCATGTCCACAGGATTATTGTTAGGAAGAACTAGAGGGCGGCAACATTCCAATACATATAGCTGGGCAAGGCCATTAGCTAAGGAAATGAACTTCGAGCGCACACGCGGGCAAACACCCGGCGGGAGATGACATAATGAGTGGGAGAGTCCCATGGTTTCCTGAGAGCAGAAAAATTCACACCAAAGGTGGACCCCAAGCCCTCCCTAATGCACAAGGCCAGACTGATAACAGCGTCTAGTTCCCACGGCTCCCTGGCATGTTTACGGCAAGCTGCTGAGCTGCAAGCAAAGCGGAAAGAGGGGAGGGTAGACAACACAGATATGTCAGCTAGCTGACAGATGCCTGCTTCTGTTTCAGGTGCTGAGGCCATTCCTTGAGGCAGAGAAGGACGACAGATTGCTGTCGAAGGGGACCGGACAGGAGGACGACTCAGGAGTCACAGCAATGGGTACAGAGGGAGTCATCCCTGCTTGTATATTTATTTATTTATTTATTTATTTATGTTTGGATTTATATCCCGCCCTACCCTGGAGGCTCAGGGCGGCTAACAAGGGCACCCTGTGCCAAGGTTATAACAATAAAATATATAATATAAAACAATAAATTACAATAAAATACAGTAACACATTTACAATACAAATTTAGCCAAGATGGGTAGATCTTAACCTCCATGGTAACTTCCTAAGATCTTGTCATCCAATCCTTGCCCGGTCACCTCGCTCCCCTGGTGGGGTCCAGATAATCATGATGGCAATACACCACCTCCTGTGGCAGTGAATTCAATGTGTTAATCGCTCTTTGGATGAAGAAGTACTTCCTTTTATTAATTAATTATCCGTTCTAACCTGACTGCTCAGCAATTTCACTGAGTGCCCACAAGTTCTCATATTGTGAGAAAGGGAGAAAAGTACTTATTTCTCTACCTGCTCTGTCTCATACATAATTTTGTACACCTTGAACAAGCAAACCCCAGTGGCTGTCTTTGCAAAAGATGCTTAAAATAAACAAGAGGCAGGACTTCCTTCAATCTGTTCTAGGCCTACTGCTCCTTAATTTCATTGCGTGCTCACAAGCTCTTGTATAGCTAGAAAGGGAGAAAAGTAGTTCTTTCTCCACCTTCTCTGTCCCATGCATAACTTTGTAAATCTCTATCATCTCACCCCTCAGTCATCCTTTCTTAAGCTAAAGAGCCCAAAGCTCTTTATAGGGAGGAGGAAAGAGGAGGAGGAGATTGGATTTATACCCCACCCTTCAATCGGAGTCTCAAAGCGGCTTACAAGCTCCTTTCCCTTCTCCTCCCCACAACAGACACCCTGTGAGGTAGGCGGGGCTGAGAGAGCTCTTTCCAGAACTGCCCTTTCAAGGACAGCTCCTGTCAGAACTATAGCTTGCCCAAGGTCATCCACCAGCTGCAAGTGGAGGAGTAGGAAATCAAACCTGGAATGTGTTCCATTCCCCTAATAATTTTAGTTGCCCTTTTCAGCACCTTTTCCAGTGCTGTAATATCCTTTTCCGAGGACGAGTTACGGCTGAGAAATGACATAAGGAGGGGTTTTTTTTTACACATAAGGAAATCGAAAACATTTTATATAACAAGTCGAAAGATCTTCCCACCTCTTTTGTGTTCCCCACAGGTGATGGAAACACACCAGGGATCTGTCCAAGGTTGCATTTCCTTCGTGATGGAGAGAAAACCTCTTTTGTGCAGTCAGAGCAGGTGAGGGAGGGATACTCAGGAAGACCGACAGGGTGCCTCTCCTCATCCCTGTGCCTTTTCCTGTGCCTGAAAGGGGCTCTTCTTCCCTTAGTCGTCTCTTCCCCTCAGTTTATCAGAGGTGCCCACAAAGAAGGCTGTGAATGCCCACCTGGGAAGGTTTGAATGCTGCAGGGGCTGTCTTCCCCTCAACAGTATTTCCCCCCTCGGTTAACATGTTTTATTTAAAAAAGAAAAAAGTGGGATCCAAAAGGGGGAAAAGGTAAGGGAAAGTGTACATCCATGCAAAGTTATCATGAATAGCTGTGTACAATGAGTAGAATCAGCTGTATTAATAAAAATACACTGTTCAAATATAGAAGCAGGAAATAAAAAGCATCATTGTTACAGTATTCAGGAGTAAGTTCTCTCTTTGAAGTAAGAAACCAAATATTCAGTGATAGTCTATATTCAGTGATAGTCTAATAAAAATAAATGATGTCGAAAGCTTTCAGGGCCGGGGTTCATTAGTTGTTGTAGATTTTCCGGGCTGTATGACCGTGGTCTTGGCATTGTAGGACCTGACACAAAGAGACCTTGTAGAACCTTGACACAGCGAGTACATCATTCTGTATTATACCTCTGAGGATGCCAGTCACAGCTGCTGGCGAGATGTTAGGCCTTACAATGCCAAGACCACGGCCATACAGCCTGGAGAATCTACAACAACTAATTAAAAATGAATGAGATTACATCTTTAAGAATTCAACAGATTTCTACTCTATGTTTAAACCATCCTTAAAACCTGGGTGTTCTTAATCATTTATCACAAGCCTTATTTTTACTAAATATCTTAAATACTTAACGGAGTATTAAATAAAGAGATTGAAACGGTAATCAATATCATCCTCACCTTTTATGTAATATTCAGATAAATTCAAACCTTTTCAAGAAATTTAACTACTCCCATAATATGAGTTATAGGCTTGCCATTTCTGCTCAATCTCAACAATATTTTTGAGTCCTTCTTGGAAAGGGAACGACTGTTAGGTTATCCGTGAGGACAGATTCAGGTGGGCGGCCGTGTTGGTCTGAAGCCGCAGAACAAAGTTAACATTATTATTATTATTATTAACAACAACAACAACAACAACAACAATAATAATAATAATAATAATAATAATAATAATAATAATAATAAATCTTTCCATTTATTGATCGCTCAATCCTGCAGAGCTTGCTGGCTCTGAGCGATTTACAGTTACTCATTTTTCACGAGGGACTGACAATGCTTTGTGGGGTAAGGGAGGACAACATATATACATCTTAAATTGCACACATTCACAGCCGACGAGGGTTCGTTCAGTTGCAGATAAGACGTGATCCGGAAGATCAACAATGTTTTATTCTGGGTATAAGCTTTCGTGCGCACACACACACCTCTTCAGAGATGCATCTTTGTCCTTTCAGGGTGTGATCTCCTTTGAGAAAGTGGCCGTGTATTTCTCTGAGGAGGAGTGGGTGCTGCTGGATCTGGGCCAAAGGGCGCTATATATGGAAGTAATGGAAGAGATCTACCGGAATGTGGCTTTCGTAGGTAAGGTTTTCTCTTTTCATAGGCTGACCAAGTGAATTCATAGTCCTCCCATGATTTGGGACTTTCTGTGGTCCCCTCTCATTTCACTTGACCTTTGAACCTTCGTCAGAACTGGGTCGGAGTGCCTCGGACTTGGCAAGCAGGGCTCGGGGTTTGTTATTGTCTAAGGTGCTCCTGGATTAGAATCTAGCTGTTCTAGCGCAGACCAACATGGCGACCTTCTGGGGGAAAAAATTAGAAAGCAATGCAAATATTTATATAAGACATGAAATACCATAAGCAATGCTGAGAATGGAATTAAAAAATTAGAAGAAAATGCCATAAGATAATGCATGCAATAAACAGCGGGACAGCTGTTTCCCTTTATAAAAATGCCCTCCTAAGCAATTCTGTCTTACACAATGTGCAGAATGATACCAGAAGCTGAACCGTGACTTATGGTGAGATTTGTGAAGAGAAGGAAGGGGAGAAGGAAGCAGGGGAAGGGGAGAAGACACAGGAGCTGCCAGGAGGAGAGAAAGAAGAGGTAGTGTGGGGGAAGGGCATACAAGGGGGAATGAAGTGGATTCTCTGCTTGTGTCTGCCTGCCTCTGCCTGTCTCTGAGTGGTTGGGCTTTATGCCTCAGCTAGAGAATTATGCCAAACCCCATTTTTTCTACCTGGGCTGTCAGTTAAGGATAACCAATAGAGACTTTTTAATAGTGGCAGGATCTTCTTACCCTTAAATTCTGTTCTGTTCTTCAAAACAAAAGCTGGTCAGCGTTTCCTGCAATTTGAAATACTCTGTCTACTTTTTGCTGTCTTTATTTTAATAGGTGTCAGGTGGGCGAGTGAAACCCAGAAAGGAACACAAGGACCGTCATTGGAAAGAACCAGATGTCAAAAAGGGACAGAACAAGAGGAAAAAAGTGAAGGAAAGGAGAAGAGAGAGAACGAATCCAATGTTAGCCAGGCTGGTGAAATCCAGATCCAACTAGGAATAAATAAAGGACAGGGAAAAGAGAAGGAACATTTTTGGTGGGGAAAGCTTCAGAGGTAAACTAAATACAGATGCTTATAGGGTAAGAGGTATGGGAGAGAAGCCATATGAATGCTTGGTGTCTAGAAAGGGCTTCAACAGGAATACAATACTTACTTCCCATCAAAGAATCTACACACAGGAAAAACCACACAAATGCTCACTGTGTGGGAAAAGCTACCACCAGAGGTCGAATCTAATGATGCACCAAAGGACCCACACCGGGGAGAAACCCTATAAGTGCTTGCAGTGTGGAAAGAGATTCAGTCAGAGCTCTAGCCTTATTTCCCACCAAAGAATCCACACAGGGGAGAAGCCCTTTAAATGTTTGCAGTGTGGAAAGAACTTTGCATGGAGCCACAATCTTATGTCCCATCAAAGAATACACACAGGGGAGAAGCCTTTTAAATGCATGCTGTGTGGGAAAAGCTTCACATGGCGTCACAATCTTATTTCCCATCAAAGAATCCATACAGGGGAGAAACCATACAAATGCCTGGAGTGTGGAAAGAGCTTCAATCAAAGTACTGACCTCACTTCCCATCAAAGAATCCACACAGGGGAGAAGCCGTACAAATGCTTGCAATGTGGGAAAAGCTTCAGTCAGAGTTCTAACCTGACTTCCCACCAGAAAACACACATTGGTAAGAAACCACACAAATGCTTGTTGTGTGAAAAGAGCTTCAGCTGGAGCCATCACCTCATTTCTCACCAACACACGCACACAAGAGAGAAGCCATTTAAATGCACCCACTGTGCAAAAAGCTTCTGTCAGAGGATTGGCTTAGTTATACATCAAAGGATGCACACAGGGGAGAAACCCTATACTTGCTCAGAATGTGGAAAGGGCTTCATGGCAAAGTCAAATCTAATGAACCATCAGAGAACACACACAGGGGAAAAACCCTACGCTTGCTCAGAATGTGGAAAGAGCTTCATGTTGAAGTCAAGCCTTATTAACCATCAAAAAATCCACACGGGAGAGAAACCCCATACTTGCTCAGAGTGTGGGAAGCATTTCATAATGAAGTCAAGCCTGATCAACCATCGAAGAATCCATACAGGAGAGAAACCGTATGTTTGCTCTGAATGTGGAAAGAGCTTCAGTTGGAATGAATGCCTTATTTCCCATCAGAGAAGACACAGGGGAGAAAAGCCCCATGTCTGCAAAGAATGTGGAAAGGGCTTCACAGTGAAGTCAAGTCTTATTAACCATCAAAGAATCCACACTGGGGAGAAACCTTATATTTGCTTGGAGTGTGGGAAAAGTTTCAATCAGAATTCTCACCTAACATGCCATCAAAGAATCCACACCGGGGAAAAACCATTTAAATGTTCAGAATGTGGGAAAAGCTTTGTTCGGAATGACTGCCTTGCTGCTCATAAAAAAATACACACGGGGGAGAAGCCATTTCACTGCTCAGACTGTGGGAAAAGCTTCCACAAGAAGACAAATCTGACTGCACATCAAAGAATCCACACAGGGGAGAAACCATATAAATGCCTGGAGTGTGGGAAGGGTTTCAGCCAGAGCTCAGGCCTAAGGTCACATCAAAGAATTCACACAGGAGAGAAACCACATAAATGCCTGGAGTGTGGAAAGACCTTCAGTCGGAGATCAAGCCTTACTTCCCATCAGAGGAGGAGCCATTTAAATGTTTATAATATGAGAAGAACTACAACTGAAGCTGCAGCCTTGCACCCTATCAAAGAATATACCCAGGAGAGAAATAAGTTTAATGCTCAGAGTGTGGAGGGAACTCTGATGGGAAATGAGATTTGCTTAATCACTAAAGATTGATCTCAGGGTGTTGGGAGAAGACTCTGCAAACAGTCCCAGTGAAATATTATGCAGAGATACTCCATTCTAAGCACAATGAATGTAATGGGATTAAAATGGAATAACCCTGCCTAGGATAGCACTGTTGTTTCATAGAATCATAGAGTCGGAAGGGACCTCCGGGTCAAACTTCGTTCTGTTGCTCCAGGCCAAAACAGCTACCCACCTGAATGAATTACAAGTGTTATTGAAACTCTTCTATGACGGGGACAGCAAAGGATGAGATGGTTAGACAGTGTCATAGATGCAACGAACATGACATTGAGCAAACTTCAGAGGACGGCGGAAGACAGGAGGGCCTGGCGTGATCTGGTCCATGAGGTCACGAAGAGTCGGACTCGACTGTGTGACTGAACAACAAATTTGGAAAATATTGTTGGGGGAAATAACTTTGAGGTTGTTAGGAATTTCCCCCCCCAGTAGCTAAAGTTTACAATATTTTTAAAGTGGAAAGAGATCTCCTTTCCTGTAGAGGAACGCTTCTATGCACTTTGGAACTTGGCTACTTCACTGAAAGCAACACAGGCTGTTTGGGAACGGCTGCTTCAAGGAAAGCGACACATCCTATATTGACTTTGTGCAAAAAAAGCAGAATCCTGGTTTGTAGAATGGTGGTCTTTATCTGTAAAGGTTTGGAATGACAGATATTGTGCTGCCACACTATGTATATTGTAAGCGGGTCTACTCAGAAGTAAGTCCAATTTTAGTCAGTGAGGCTTAGGCCCACAGTAGTGTTCTTAGGGTTGCAGCCATTATTATCCACACCAATCCCAGGAATCCTCAGGGCCCCTTTTATTTATTTTTATTTTACAACATTTATATCCTTTCTTCCCTCACAGGGGCTGCCTTTTCTACCCTGCTCCCATTCCCCCCACCCTTCTATACTGTAACAATGAACCACCAAATGGATATAGAGATGCAGGGAATAGATGTGAACCCGCAACAAACTGTAGTACCAATTCAGTTCACATATACAAACTTTTTGCACAATATCCGCCTTCTGACTCACATCTAATAATCTCTGCTTGTTTCAGATTTCTGCAGTCTTAGTTCTGTCACATTGCTTATTAGATGTCTGTTCCTATAGATTGCATTGGCTTAGATTGCGTAGTCTGCCTTGCATCTTTGTGAGAAAGGTGGACTACAAAAATAGTAAAACAAAATAAATATCTGCTCAATTGATGTTCTCATAAGGAGAAAAGCCCTGCTGGGTCAGACCAATGGTCCATCTGGTCTGGCATCCTGTCTGACACAGTGGCCAACCAATGCCTCTGGACAGCTGACAATAGGGCAGAGAGGCCGAGGCCTTCATAAGAACATAAGAAGAGCTGTGCTGGATCAGACCAGTAGTCCATCCATTCCAGCATCCTGTCTCACACAGAGGCTAACCAGTTCCTCTGGAGGGCCAGCCACAGGGAACAGAGGCTGAGGCCTTCCCTTGATGTTGTCTCCTGGCTCTGGGATTCAGAGGCTTAGTGCCTCTGGATGTGAAGGTTCCCTTCAGTCACCAGAGCTAGTAGCTATAGATAGACTTATCCTCCATTAATCTATCTACTCCTCTTTTCAAGATGTTTATTTCTGTGGCCATCACTACGTCCTCTGGCAGCGAATCCCACATTTTAATCACTCTCTGTGTAAAGTATTATTTCCTTTTGTCTGTCCTGAACCTACTGCCAATAAGCTTCACTGGATGCCCTCGAGTTCTAGTATTTTGGGAGGCAGTCAATGGGATGAGACATCTAATAAGGAATAAGAAAGGCCTGGGATTGCACAAAGCTGAAACAAGCACAGAAAGCAGATACTGGGGAGAACAATGATATTATCCAGGAACAGAACTTGCACTGCAGTTGGTTGGAGACTCTCCTCTAGTCTCTGCTTCTCTGTATTCATCGGGTGGTCCATTGTTATGCTACAGAAGGGTAGCGAGAAGTGGAGGGGGCTGGAAAAGGTGGCCTCTGTGAGCTAGATTTTGTGGACAGGGCTCCATGCCTTGGAACATTACTGGAGATTTGGGGATGATGTCTTAGGGGGGGGCAGAGTTTGGGGAAGAGAGGGAGCTTAGCTGGGATGTTACCACAACAGGAGAAACTGAAGTCCTAGAACACCCACCATCTTGTGCCACTCTAGGACTTCCGTTTCTCCTAGATTTGGACATGCCATTGAGTTGCAGTTGACTTTTCCCCATTACCCGTGTCTGTGTAACAACCCCAGACTTCACTGGTGGCCTCCCATTCAAGTACTGACCATGCTCAACTCAAGCCCTGATTCGCTACAACTAAGCTGTGGTATTTGGGCAGCAGTGTGGACACAAATCCCACCTTAAAAATGGAAACCAGTGAGGAGGGGCGTTTTAGCCTCCTTGGGCATTCCTGGATGGAGTTAAAGATGGCAATTCTTTGTCCTGCTGAGATGGTACTGTTGGGATTGGACACTATCAGGCTTGGAGTTGACAGGGATTGTGGGTGGCTAGCTTGTTCAGAAAGCAGTTATTCCTCTTGATGGGCTTTGTATGCTATTCTCATTCATCCTACTTTGCTACTTCCTCAGCAGTTGGGAGAGGAACCCAGCCGCCCATTAGATTGTTCCTTCTTTTGTCTAGATCCCAGTTTTCTTAAAGAGTTCTGTGAAGTGATACCCCTTTGTGTGTAGTTTTCTCTCCATACCTGCTTTTACCTCTGCCCTTCTGATGTTCACAGATTTGCGTGTATCTATATGCGCAAAGTGTAACATTTCATGCATCTGCCGAAGTGGGTTTAGGCTCATAAGAAGCAATGCCAGAATGTCTTCCTCATTGGAAGTTCTGCAAGATTTTTTGTGGTTCCCTATGGCTTAGATGCCCTTCCCATCTCAGCTTATCAGTTTTTCCTCTCTCCATCCTTCTCTCTTGTACCGTTTCCTTCCTCTTCCATCTGTCTACATAACCCCCAGGAACTAAATGGTTCCAGGGCTCTTTTTGTAGAAAAAGCCCAGCAGGCACTCATTAGCATAATAGGCCACACCCAACAGCAGGAACTCATTAGCATATTGGGCCACACCCCTGACAGCACAGCTCATTAGGCCGCACCCCCACGTTACCAGAAGTGTGGTTATCCAGCCACACCCACCTTTTGCTTGTTATTCTGTTTACCTTGTTTGTTGTCAAAACCCAGGGCCTTTTTTTTGTAGCAGGAACTCCTTTGCATGTTAGGCCACACACCCCAAATGTAGCCAATCCTAATGAGTTTCTGCTGTTGGGTGTGGCCTATTATGCTAATGCGTTCCTGCTGGGCGTGGCCGACTCGGGAGCCAGCCGGAACTCCGTTCCTGTGCGTTCCTGCCCAAAAATAGCCCTGGTTTAGACCAGTTAGGGCTGAATCAGTGTATGGAGAGCTGGCAACCTGTCTGGGGCAGTGATGCTCTGTCTTCGTGGTGCTTGGGCGACAACAGTGTGTGGGGGGGGCTTCTGGAGTTCTGGCCTCGCTAGTGGGCCTCCTGATGACACCTGGTATTTTTGGCCACTGTGACACAGAATGTTGGATGGGCCATTGGCCTGACCCAAAATGGCTTCTCTTAGGTTCTTATATCTGGGGGAATGATGCTCTGTCTTCTTGGTGCTTGGGGGGGGGGGGGGTGTTGGTGGGGGGGGGGGGTGTTGTTCTTCCACCATTCTTCCACTGGCCAACACCTTCTCCAGATGATGGCTAATGCAATGGATAGATGGCCAGGCGAGTGAACAAACTGAACCTACATTTTTACCTGAGATCGAGATGGTTTTCTACTTATTATTCAGTCTATCCTAATACCCTTATAGCTCTTTGGTGAAAGGCCAACTGGAAGAGCTAGAGGATATATACTTTATATTGCACCATTTTGATGATAATAACTTGCTATAAACATTTTAGATCTGGGCATGAAATGGAAATTGTTCTCAGGAGGTTATAAAATGTCGTTTGGTGCAGACCTTCTGATGGCACCTGGGTTTTGGCCACTGTGTGACACAGAATGCTGGATTGGATGGGCCATTGGCCTGACCCAACATGGCTTCTCTTAGGTTCTTATATCTGGGGCAGTGATGCTCTGTCTTCTTGGTGCTTGGGGGGGTTAATAGTGTGTGAGGGGGCTCCTGGAGTTGTGGCCCCGCTGGTAGACCTTCTGATGGCACCTGGGTTTTGGCCACTGTGTGACACAGAATGTTGGATTGGATGGGCCATTGGCCTGATCAAACATGGCTTCTCTTATGCTTTTATAGCAACCCTACTTAGCACACAAGTTGGGTTAGGGAGGGGTCCATATTCTGTGTAACTGTCAGGTGAGAGTTGTCCTTTCCCCGAATTCCTGCACGCTTGGTGTCCCATTTGGATTATTCACCCAGTGCACATGGGTTCAGCCTCCACATCACCCTTCATGTTGTGGGTCATGTTCCTTGAGTCAAACAGCACCCTGAATCCATTTCAGTTGTGAAAAATAGCACAGCAGGGAGGAATAATGGCACAGCAGGGGGTGGGCAAAAAGGAATTGAAATGCTCATGGGCAGAAGTGATCCTTGCGGGTGTTCACGTAAGAATGCAATCACTTACTGGCCTGGCGAAGAAAGGAAAATTCCAGGTTTTCCACCCTGCAGTACATATCCTTAGGAGGAATTTTCTGTGTGGCCCGATTTGACCACTCCACTTGTGCACTGCTGCTAACAGCTGCAGTGCACGGAATGCTCACAGATCTTCCTGGAAGGAACAAGAACAGTCCGTGAATACTGCTGTCAAGGTCTTCCCAAGAAGCACCAAGGATCTATCAGAATCTACAAAGGACGAAGTTTCCTCCATTTTTATAAACCAGCGCCATCGGTCATTGACACATATCTGGCCTTGCTGCTGGACCTCCTGATAGCCCCTGGGTTTTCACCACTGTGTGACACAGTGTTGGACTGGATGGGCCATTGGCCTGATCCAACATGGTTTTCTTATGTTCTTAAGTCTGGGGCAGTGATGGTCTGTGGAGGGCAACAGTGGGAGGGCTTCTGGAGTTCTGGCCCTGCTGGTGGACCTCCTAATGACACCTGGGTTTTGGCACAGAATGCTGGGCGGGTTGGGCCGCTGATGAGATCCAACATGATTTCTCTTATGTACTTATTATTTAGGATTGCCTGTGTAATGATTTCAAGTTATATGGGTGTGTTTTTTAAAATGGTCAGTAGAACGGGGGGGGGGGGGTGAAAGAGGGAGATGAGTTAGTGAGGTGATTGGTTGGTGACTGAGTGTGTGTGGGTGGAGCTGGGAAGTGTGTGTGTGGAGAGAGAGACAGCAGAGGGTTCAGTTGGAAGTTTGAGGTCTGAAGTCAGAAGTGTGAAGTCAGCAGCTGTCAGCGGTCACTTTACACAGCGTCTGAGAAGCAGGCTTCTCATTAGAATCATACAGAAGTGCTGTGAGAGGCATTAAGATTCTAAAGGAGGAAGAAAATATATTCAAGGGGGCCTATTAGGCAAAATCTAATATACTCAGGGTATTTTGAGGGAAAAGGCTGGCAGAGCCCTGAGTAAATTTTTTTTTTTTTTACTAAGCAACTTAACGAAAGGTCTTGTAACCAACACGCTTCTTTGACCAATAAAGTTCTATCTTGTCCGTTGTTAGCCCAGAGTCTTATCCTCAGAACCACATAGCCCAATGAAGGAGCCTTGGAGCTTGGGCACAATACTGTGGGGAAAGGTTCATTAAAGCCTGCTGGCAGCGATAGATACTTTGAGTGAGAGGGGAAACGACCAGAAATTTAAAACTACATCACACCTAAGGTAAAGGTTCCCTTGCCCGAAAGCCAGTCAAGTCCGACTCTAGGGTTGCGGTGCTCATCTCCATTTCAAAGCGGAAGAGCCAGCGCTGTCCGAAGACGTTTCTGTGGTCATGTGGCCGGCATGACTAAACACCAAGGCGCACGGAACGCTGTGACCTTCCCACCAAAGTGGTACCTATTTATCTACTTGCAATTTCTTGCTTTCGAACTGCTAGGTGGGCAGGAGCTGGAACTAGAAACGGGAGCTCACTCCGTCATGCGGCACACTCGGGTCTCGAACTGCTGAACTACTGACCTTTCACAGCCTGTAGTTCAGCGTCTTAACAACTTGAGCCACCGCAGCTCCACATCACACCTAACTGCACAAAATAAGAGAGAGATACCGTCACAGCCGGCTCCCTTATGAACCTACCTAACTGCTATGGTCATCTTCTGGGGTGCTGCTGTGGGTGTCCCTGCGCCCTTGTGAGTGGAGGGCCTTCATCCGATTGCAGGAACTAAGCAGGGTTGGTACTTGGGTGGGACTCCCATCACGGAAGACTCTGCAGAGGAAGAGGCAACGGCAAACCACCGTTGCTTCTCATGGCCTTCGCTGGGATCACCAGAAGTCAGTTGTGATTGGGTGGCACTTATGTATACAGTGACCACAATTGTAAAGGAGAGCAAAACCACATAAGCTCACTGACATAGGATCAGAGAGGAGGGCCCACAAGCAGTCCGTGGTGCAATGCCAAAATAAAACTTAAAATATATTTGCTCGCAGGACAAAGCCAACAATAGAGGGTAAAATAAGAATCTCCTGTGGTCATTGCTTAGGTACAGGGGCGTGAGGGGGGAAAAATGGAACATTGTGTGGTCAATGCTTAGGTACAGGGGCGTGAGGGGGGAAAAATGGAAAAGGAAAAGGAGTACGACAAGGATGTATATTGTCACCTTGCTTATTTAATATATATGCAGAGTACAGCATGTGAAATGCTGGCCTGGATGAATCACAAACGGGAATTAAGATTGCTGGGGGAAAGATCAACAACCTCAGATATGCAGACGATACCACTCTAATGGCAGAAAGTGAAGAGGACCTTAAGAGCCTCTTATTCAGGGTAAAAGAGGAGAGTGCAAAAGTGGGCTTGAAGCTCAACATCAAAAAAACTAAGATCATGGCATCCGGCCCCATCACTCCTTGGCAAATAGAAGGGGAAGTAGTGACAGACTTCACGTTCCTGGGATCCCAGATCACCGCAGACTGTGACAGCAGCCATGAAATTAAAAGACGCCTGCTCCTTGGGAGGAAAGCGATGGTGAACCTAAACAGCATGATAAAAAGTAGGGACATCACCCTGCCACCAAAAGTCCGCATGGTCAAAGCAATGGTATTCCCAGTAGTCATGTAGGGCTGCGAGAGTTGGACTATAAGGAAGGCCAAGCGCCGAAGAATAGATTCTTTTGGTGCTGGAGAAGACTTTTGAGAGTCCCTTGGACTGCAAGAAGATCAAATCAGTCAATCCTAAAAGAAATCAACCCTGACTGTTCCCTGGAAGGCCAGATAATGAAACTGAAGCTCAAATACTTTGGCCACCAAATGAGAAGGGAGCACTCACTGGAGAAGACCCTGATGCTGGGAAAGATTGAAGGTCAAAGAAGACGGGGACGGCAAAGGATGAGAGGGTTAGACAGTGTCATCGATGCAACGAACATGAAATTGAGCAAAATCCAGAGGATGGCGGAAGACAGGAAGGCCTGGCGTGATCTGGTCCATGGGGTCGCGAAGAGTCGGACTCGACTGTGTGACTGAACAACAACAAATGTACCTGGATTTGAAGGGTGGTCGTCTTCCCTCTTGAGCGTGGCTTCCACTTGTGTGGTATCTGGCACAAAACGACACACAACAAATAGGAATAAGATATTTATCATGGTAATTCCATTATTGTAGGTTCATGATAAAATTGTAGAGACAGTGTGCATGAGACTGGGTCACCACACAGAGCTATGAGGTGGCTGCAATTTGACAACACTTTGTACCACCACTGCCAGGAGGAGAAGGAGATTGGATTTATACCCCGCCCTTCACTACCCAAGGGTGTCTCAGAGCGGCTTACAAACTCCTTTCCCTTCCCCTCCCCTCAACAGACGCCCTGTGAGGTAGGTGGGGCTGAGAGAGCTCTTGACAGAAACTGCTCTTTTTTCAAGAACAGCTCTTATCAGAACTACGGCTTGCCCAAGGTCATCCAACAGGCGCAAGTGGAGGAGTGGGGAATCAAACCCGGTTCTCCCAGATTAGAGTCCGCACTCTTAACCACTACACCAAACTGACTCTCGTGAAAGCTTATACCCAAAATAAAACTTTGTCGGTCTTAGAGGTGTCACTGGGTTCAAACTTTGTTTTCCAGTAAAACGTAAAAGGAACTTTAAGCATTGGGACACATTTTTAAATGTGCAGCTGGGGGTTCCAAAAGCCTGCACACAGTTTTTGGTCATCACTCTACCAGAGCCAGTTTGGTGCAGTGGTTAAGTGCGCGGACTCTAATCTGGGAGAACCGGGTTTGATTCCCCGCTCCGCCACTCGCACCTGGATACCAGACCCTGACCTTTTGTTGGTTTTATCTTGAAGAACATTGAGCCTTGTTCAGTATGCCACCATGATCTGTGCTTGCTGGCATCAGAGTGATCATTCTTAATAAAACTGCCTGCTTCGTTAGCAAAAAAAAAAAGTCTTAAGTGGATCTTTTTCTCTCACAGACTGAACTCGGAGAAGGGGGGGGGGAGAGGATTGTGCCAGAGTTCTGAAAACTCCCCATACAGGTTAAAAAGGTAAAGGTTCCCTTGCTCGAAAGCCAGTCGAATCCGACTCTAGGGTTGCGGTGCTCATCTCCGTTTCCAAGCCGAAGAGCCAGCGCTGTCCGAAGACGTTTCCGTGGTCATGTGGCCGGCATGACTAAACACCGAGGCCCACGGAACGCTGTGACCTTCCCACTGAAGTGGTACCTATTTATCTACTTGCTTTCGAACTGCTAGGTTGGCAGGAGCTGGAACTTATTTCTGCAAGTGCCTCTCTGCTGTCCATGCTATGAGCACCGCTGGCCCAGATCTGATGAACACTGCCCCTGTGCTCCCCTCCAGATTCTGTGTGGCTTTCCACATGCCGCCTTCCTCGGGGAGGGGAAACTGGCAAAGCATCCAGAGCACTTCTTCGAGACGGGAGGTGGTCTTCCCCTGCTTCATGCCAATTATATTATATTATTTATTTATTGTATTCAATTCATACCCCACCCTCCCCACCGAGGCAGGCTCAGGGTGGCTTATGTATCTAGTTGTTTGCCTGTTTTTACAAGATGTTTGCCCCGCCTTTCTGCCATCATCAAGGCCACCAAGGCTGGCTAACATGTTTAAAACGTACCTCGTAAAATCATGTCTTAAAAACCATTAAAGCCAACAAAAGACACGTGATTTAAAGCCGAAGCTAAAAATACACATACAAAAACATAAAAAGCAGCAAATGAAACATAGGGGCGTGAAGCGGGGAATGCCAGACAGGCAAAACAAAACCTACTATTGGAGGATGGCAACAGAAAGGAACCAAGAAATCACCGTGGGGGACAGACGTCCTAGAGTCTTGACTGACTGCAGGAGCATTCAAAGATGGCTGTAGCGGGCTGCACAGTTTTATAAGAGAATGAGCAGTCATAAGAACATAAGAGACGCCAATGTTGCATCAGGCCAAAGGCCCATCCAGTCCAACACTCTGTGTCACACAGTGGCCAGAAATACCAGTGCCATCAGGAGGTCCACCAGTGGGGCCAGGACATTAGAAGCCCTCCCACTGTTGCCCCCCCCAAGCACCAAGAAGACAGAGCATCACTTGCCCCAGAGCCCCTATCTATACCTTGTGGCTAATAGCCACTGATAGACCTCTGCTCCATATGCTTATCTAATTCCCTTTTGAAGCCGTCCATGCTTGTAGCCGCCACCACTTCCTGTGGCAGTGAATTCCATGTGTTAATCACTCTTTGGGTGAAGAAGTACTTCTTTTTATCCGTTCTAACCCAACCGCTCAGCAATTTCATGGAGTGCCTGCCCACGAGTTCTTGTATTGTGAGAAAGGGAGAAAAGTACCTCTTTCTCTACCTGCTCTTTCCCATGCATAATCTTATAAACCTCGATCATGTCACCCCTCAGTCATCGTTTCTCCAAGCTAAAGAGCCCTAAGCGCTTTAACCTTTCCTCATAGGGAAAGTGTTCCAACCCTTTTATCATTCGAGTTGCCCTTTTTCCAAAGCTATAATATCCTTTTTAAGGTGTGGTGACCAGAACTGCACACAGTATTCCAAATGAGGTCGCACCATTGATTTATAGAGGGGCATTATGATATTGGCTGATCTGTTTTCAATACCCTTCCTAATAATCCCCAGCATAGCATTGGCCTTCTTTATTGCAGTCACACACTGTCTCGACATTTTCAGTGAGTTATCTACTACAACTCCAAGACCTCTCTCTTGATCAGTCTCTGCCAGTTCAGACCCCATCAATGTGCATTTATATTGAGGATTTTTGGCTCCAATGTGCATCACCTTACACTTGGCCACACTGAACCCCATTTGCCATGTTGACGCCCACTCGCCCATCTTTGACAGATCCCTTTGGAGTGCCTCACAATCCTCACTGGTTTTCACCACCCTGAACAGTCCTTCAGGTATGTTGGTCCCATTCTGTATAGAACTTTGAAGGCCAAGACCAGCCCTTTGAATTGTGCCTGGAAACAAAGTGTAGATGGGCCGAAAATGGAAATGACGATTGAGGGGTGACATGATAGAAGTTTACAAAATTATGCATGGCATAGAGAAGGTAGAGAAAGAAGTCCTCTTTTCCCTTTTTCGCAATACAGGAACTTGTGGGCACCCCATGAAATTAATGAGCAGTAAATTCAGAACAGATACAGAGGAAGTAGTTCTTCACCCAAAGAGTCATTAACCTGTGGAATTCACTGCTGCTGGAAGTGGTGGGGGCTACAAGCATAGACAATTTTATATATTTATCACACTTTTACCCCACCTTCCAGAGGGGATTGGATAAACATCTGGAGCAGAGGTCCATCAGTGGCTATTAGGTCTAGATAGAACACCCTGTCTGGGGCAGCTATGCTCTGCGTTCTTGGTGCTTGGGGGGTGGCAACAGTGGGAGGGCTTCCGGAGTTCTGGCCCCGCTGATGGACCTCCTGATGGCATCTGAGTTTTGGCCACTGTGTGACACAGAGGGCTGGACCGGATGGTCCATTGGCCTGATCCAACATGGCTTCTCTTATGTTCTTAATGACATGGTCCCTATGGCCCACACCAGCCAACGTCCTGGCTGCAGCGTTCTGTACCAACGGAAGTTTCCAAGCACTTTTCAAGGGCAGCCCCCACGTAGAGTACATTGCAGTAGTCTACTTTGGATGTAACCTGGGCACGCACCACAGCATCCAGATCTTGCCAAAGGCCGCCCCACATTCCCACTCTCTGGCCTGGGCTCGTCAATGTTTTCTTCAGCCACTGCCTCCCCGTCAGTGTTTTTCTCACCTGTGGCCGTGTAAACACACAAAAATCCAGTATTAACATCACATACTGTAACAATGACTATATAATTTCTACCGTTTGCCTCTCTGAGATGCATTACCTTGCTGGCTGGCTGTCGAGGAGACTTTGCATTCGCTTTCTGCCTCTTTCATAGCCCGCTCTTGCTGCTGTTGACGCCACCGAAAGACTTGAAAATGGACTGGAGAAATCATTTCCCTTCATTAGTGGTTTTTGCATAACCCAGGTGCGTTCCCTGTTTGCAAGGTGGCCAGGCTCCAGGTGAGGCCTGGAGAGCTCTTGAATTTGCAGACAGCACAGATCATCTCCCCTGGAGAAAACGGCAGCTTCAGAGGGCAAGCTCTATGGTATACCCTAGATTCTAGGGGAAATCCTTCCCCAACAGGGGTGGACTGGCTGGATACTCTCACCAGGTAACTCCCACCTGGATGGCCGGAGCCCAGGGCCAAGGCCGCCAGCAGAAATATCTACAAGGAGGAGGAGGATGAAGAGGAAGGAGGAGGTTTTATACCCCACTCTTCACTACCCAAAGGAGTCTCGAAGCACCTACAGTTGCCTTCCCTTCCTCTCCCCAAAACAGACACAGACACCCTGTGAGGTAGGTGGGGCTGACAGAGCTCTGAGAGGACTGTGACTGGCCCAAGGTCACCCAGCTGGCTGCATGTGAAGGAGTGGGGAATCAAACCCAGTTCTCCAGATTAGAGTCCGCCACTCTTAACCACTAAGCCAAGATGGCGCCGCGCCAAACTGGGAAAAGAGCGAGAGGAGAGAAAAAGGCCAACCAAGGAGATGGGCTGGGTAGAGTTGCCAACTCTAGGTTGGGAAATTCCTGGAGATTTGGGGGCGGAACATGGGGAAGGCAGGGTTTGGTGAGGAGACAGACCTCAGCAGGGTATAATGCCATAGAGTTCACCATCTCTTTTCTCCAGGGGAAGAGATCTCTGTCTTCTGGAGCTGAGCTGCATTTCCAGAGAGCTCCAGGTCCCACCTGGAGGTTGGCAACCGGCATGACTAAACACCAAGGCGCACGGAACGCTGTTACCTTCCCACCGAAGTGGTCCCTATTTATCTCCTTGCAATTTCTTGCTTTCGAACTGCTAGGTTGGCAGGAGCTGGAACTAGAGACGGGAGCTCACCCTGTCATGTGGCACCCGGGCCTCGAACTGCTGAACGACTGACCTTCCACAGCCTGCAGTTCAGCGTCTTAACCACTTGAGCCACTCTTTTTTATTCCTACTTAAGGTACTATTGGACTCCATCTTGCTATTCTGTGAGGGCCCAATTTCATTGACAAGCTGCAGAATTTCCCCCCCCCCAAGTAAGAATTGCTCTGACGTTTTCAACACCGGAGCTGCACTGAAACTCTCTCCATCGAAACTCAGAATGGCGTTTATATATCTCATTGTTAATCGATGAATACTTACATTTCTTTGAGTATTATTATTATTTCACTGGCCGATGGCAAGCATGTGGAAAGCATGGCTGCTGCATCTTGGGTGCACAAACCCATCGCTCTGAACTACTGAGAAATGTGTGGGGAACTATCTGTGGGTAGATTTGCCAACTCCAGGTTGGGAAATTCCTGGAGATTTGGAAGTGAAGTCTGGGGAGGGTGGGGTTTTGGGGGGGGACACGACCTCAGTGAGGCATAATGCCATAGGCCCCACCCCCCAAAGCAGCCATTTCCTCCAGGGGAACTGATCTTGGTTGTCTGGAGCAATGTTCCCTCTAAGCTGTGGAGTCTTGTGAGGAAAAATTCTACTTCTTGAGCCACTGGCATTAAAGTTGTGAGCGAGCAATTTGGCTCCTGCATAAATTAGTTTGCTCTGGAGCCATCTGTCCTGGGCTAAGACAAAAATGTGTGAGCCAGAGGCTAAAAAACTGTGAGCTAGTTCACACTAACTCAGCTTAGAGGGAACACTGGTCTGGAGACCAACTGTACAGTGGGAAATCTCCAGCCCCTGCCTGGAGACTGGCAACCCTTATTTCACCAGCTTTTCTCTGCTCTTTCTCAAACCTGCTTTGCTCCAAGGCTCAGGAAAGGATGGCAGAAAAGCCAGGAGGGCTGCTGTGTGGGTGGGGAACATCCGGATTTTTCCAGCTCCCATGGCAACCATTTGCCATCTCCCACGGAGGCAGCCATTTTAGGGCGATCAACTCACTGAAGCAAAACTGCTGGATCCTTTTAATAGGGATTTAATGGGACTTTGTTTATTGGGTGATGTTATTTCCCTCCAGGGTTGCCAGCTCTGGGTTGGGAAAATACCTGGAGATTTTGGAGGTGGGTGGAGCCTGAAGAAGAAGAGATGGGATTTATACCCCGCCCTTCACTTGGAGTCTCAGAGCGGCTTGCAAACTCCTTTCCCTTCCCCTCCCCACAACAGACACCCTGTGAGGTGGGTGGGGCTGAGAGAACTCTGACACAAACTGCTCTTTTTCAAGGACAGCTGTGCCAGAGCTTGTGACTGACCCAAGGTCACATCAGCAGGTGCAAGTGGAGGAGTGGGGAATCAAACCTGGTCCCCCCAGATTGGAGTCCGCACACTTAACCACGACACCAAACTGGCTCTCAGGAGGGCGGGGTTTGGGGAGGGGAGGGCCTTCAGGGGATCTATGCCATGGAGTCCCCTTTCCAAAGCAGCCATTTTCTCCAGGTGGACTGACCTCTGTCTCCAGGCACTACCACAATCCTGCTTACCTCCCTGTCGTGAAATGCTTCATCAACTTCCCATTTCCACAGATTAAGCCTTTGTTAGATGAGAAGAAATTGGAGATTAAAGGGATGGGTCATTTCCCTCCAGGTTTCTTAGCAACCCTAAACCATGTGCTTTCCTCCCTCCCACTGGGTGGCTTATTATGATTTTTTAAAATCGGCACTGGAATATCGTAATGTAGATATAGCGTTGTACCGACGGGGAGAGTGGATTCTGTGAATTCCCAGCTTTCATTAAAAAAAAAAATTAAGTCTCTAGCGCCTTCCCTCGAAGAGATGTCTTCCTTATATCACTGGAAGGGAAAGGCTGGTAGTAGGGATGCCAACCTCCAGGTGGGGCCAGGAGACCTCCAGCTTTAACAACTGATCTCCAGCTGACAGAAATCAACTCCCCTGGAGAAAATGGCTGCTTTGGAGGGTGAACTCTATGGCATTGTACCAAGCTGAGGCCCCTCCCCTCTCCAAACCCCACCCTCTCCAGGCTCCACCCCCCAAATATTTCCCAAACCAGAGGTGGAAACCCTATCTCAAGGCAGGTGGTAGTTCCGCTCTATTCTGCTATGGTCAGGCCCCACCTGGAGTACTGTGTCCAGTTTTGGGCACCACATTTTAGGAAGGATGTTGACAAGCTCGAGCGTGTCCAGAAGAGGGCAACCAGGATGGTGGGAGGGCTGGAATCCAAGTCTTATGAGGAAAGGCTGAAAGAGTTGGCTATGTTTAGCCTGGGAAAGAGAAGGCTTAGAGGGGACATGATTGCAGTCTTCAGGTATTTGAAAGGCTGCCATGTAGATGATGGAGCAGATCCATTCTCTTTTGCTCTGGATTGCAAGACTAGATCTAATGGGTGGAAATTACAAGGGAGTCGTAACCGGCTAAATATCAGGAGAAACTTCCTAACTGTAAGAGTGGTTGAGCAGTGGAACAGTCTGCCTCAGGAGGTGATGGATGCTCCTTCGCTGGACGTTTTCAAGCGGAGGCTGGACAACTATCTTTCGGATATGTTATAGGTATGCAGGGCTATCTTTCAGCTATGCTCCTGCAGAGTGCAGGGGGTTGGACTAGATGACCTCCAAGGCCCCTTCCAACTCTAACATTCTATGATCTAGTACTGATTTACTCCCCCCCCCCCGGTGAAAGTTGGAAATTTGACTAAGCCGCTCGCCCTACTGGTACAACGGCATATCAATATTACCATTACTTGGTCTAGTAGCTGCATGGCTTTGGGGGGGGGGGAGGTTGGTGGAGGGAAGCTAGAGCCCCCAAGCCCAGAGGCAGTATACCTCAACAAAACAGCAGGCTGGTTCTGCTTGAGTAAAAAGCTGACAAAAATCTCTCCTTCCAAACAATGAGACAAAAAAGTTCTAAACATGCAAACAGTACAGAATAATAGCTCAAGAGCGACTCGTGGAACAAAGATGCTCAACAATTTGTCTCCAGTATTCATAGAATCAGAATTGGAAGGGACCTCCAGTGTCATCTAGTCTAACCCCCCTGCACAATGCAGGAAATCCACAAATACCCCCCACGCCCCCCAGTGACCGCAGTTCCATGCCCAGAAGATGACAAAAAAAACCCCTCCAGGATCTCCAACCAAATTGGCCAGGAGAAAAATTGCTTCCTGACCAGTGTTCCCTCTAAGCTGAGAAAGCGTGAGCTAGCTCACCGTTTTTTAGCCTCCGGCTCACACATTCTTATCTTCGCTCAGGAAGGGCAAACTGATTTATGCAGCAGCCAAATCGCTCGCTCACAACTTTAATGCCAGTCGCTCACAAAGCAGAATTTTTGCTCACACGACTCCACAGCTTAGAGGGAACATTGTTCCTGACCCCAAAGTGGCAATCAGCATTTCCAGGGGAGTGTAAGAAAGGGCCACAAGAGCCACAAGAGCCAAGCACTGGTGCAGCCCTTCCTGCCCTCCCTTCTTGTGATCTACCTAAATTCACAGAATCAATATTCAATATCTGTCACTCTAGAAATAAGATTCCAGGTCGGTAGCCAGGTTGCTCTGAAGCCGCAGAACAAAGTCTGAGTCAAGTGGCATGTTTAAGACCGAGACAGTTCCATTCTGGGTACGAGCTTTCAATTCTTCAGTGGGCTGCCCACCTGAACCTACTGCCCATCAGCATCGTTGGATGCCCTGGAGTTCTAGTCTTCTGGGAGAGGGATAAAAAGTTCTCTTTGTCCACTCTCCCCAACACATGCACAGGTGTTTCCCCCCCCCCCCCATAAAATTTGTATTGATTTTCAAATTATTGATAACAGTATATGAAACATATAAGAACAGGTGTACAAACATATTTATAGGTACTGAGCATTTGTTGTACAAATACCGTAGTAGTGATTCATAGCAACAGTAAACGAATTGAACTTAGTGCTTAACATTTCAGATTTTTAGCACACAATCACTCAAATCATACCATTTTAACTGTAATTAGTTTCTATCATCCATCATGGGACAATAGTAGATCTTTTCGATAACTAAAGATTGATTGATTCACATGCACCGTTTTTTATAAACCTCCATCAGGGGCCCTTCCCCTCCAGAAGATGATTTAAACAAAACTATTTTCAGTTTGCAGAACTCTGTTAACAATCGACATGAAAACTTTCCCTCCGAAGTTCCTCACCTGCTGCCCGTCGATCCAACCAGCTGGGGCGCTTGGCCTGTTCCCATAACCGAAAGAGGGGCTGGAAAAACGGGGGGCGCCTCTTCTTCGGCGGGACGCCGTCCCACTTCTCCAGGGCCTCGAAAAAAGACGCCTTCAGCCTCTTGAACTTGGCCCGGCACTGCTCCCATGACCTGGGGAAGCCGGCGACGGTCAGCTTCCTCGCCGCCCTGGAAAAAAGCCGGGCGTTTTCGAGACGCCCGCTGGGCATGACCACCTTCCCGGCCCCCATGCTGAGCAGGATCTCAAGGAGGAGGTCGACCTCCTCCTCCTGCCAATAGACTCCCAGCCTGTTTGGGGCCATGGACTCCGGCCAGCTGACGAGAGGAGAGGAGAGGAGATGCTCCGGGATGGAAGCCGCGGGGGCAGAGCAAAGACACGGCCACGTGCACAAAATGCCCTGCAAGCAACACACCCTTTACGCCTTTGCCGAGGCTGGATCAAGTGGCTGCTTTGGAGGGTGGCGGCGATGCTACCCCTCCCCCACTGAGGTCCCGCCCCTTCCCAGGCTCCGCCCCCAAATCGTCTGGGACTTCCCAACTTGGCGGTGGGTAGCCCGGAGGATCTGACGCAGCCGAAGGAAGTTTTGAGCTCCAGTGGCACCTTTAAGACCAACCAAGTCTTATTCTAGTTCTAATGTGGTATAAACCTGCCTGTGCACTGTAGAAGAAGAAGAGATTGGATTTATACCCCGCCCTTCACTCGGAGTCTCAGAGCGGCTTACAAACTCCTTTCCCTTCCCCTCCCCACAGCAGACACCCTGTGAGGTGGGTGGGGCTGAGAGAGCTCTGACACAAACTGCTCTTTTTCAAGGACAGCTGTGCCAGAGCTTGTGTCTGACCCAAGGTCACACCAGCAGGTGCAAGTGGAGGAGTGGGGAATCAAACCCGGTTCTCCCAGATGAGAGTCCGCGCACTTAACCACTACACCAAATCCCCAACTAGGAATGGAATGAACCAGGAAAGGGGGGGGGGGGAGCCTTGAAATAAAGAAGGGTGCAGAAGGTGTGCAAAAGCATAGGGTGGACAAAAACAAGGGGGGGAAACCAACCGCCCTTTGGGGGGGGGGGGGGGTTGGACCTTGGTCTTAGGCTCTTAACACCCTGTTTAAGGGCTGTGTTATCTCATGGGGGGTTCATTTGGGACCCTCATCTTCCATGCCGATGTACAGAGGGTTCAGCTGGAGACGGGGCCACCCACAAGAGGAAAGAGATGGCTGGCAAGCTGTGAAGGAGGGCAACGTTAATTGTTTGGACTTTAAAAGATCTAGGGTTGCCAGCCTCCAGGTGGGGCCTGGAGATCTCCTGCTTTTACAACTGATCTCCAGCTGACAGAGATCAGCTCCCCTGGAGAAAGTGGTGGCTTTGAAGGGTGGGCTCTGTGGCATTGCACCATGCTGAGGCCCCTCCCCAAACCCCACCCACTTCCGGATCCACCCCCAAAGTCTCCAGGTATTTTCCAACCCAGACCTGGCAACCCTAAAAAGATCCCTGTGTCAGCTCTGCTGGCATGGGGGGGGGGAAGGGTTAGCAGTCGTCCTCTAATTGTATTACATTCCTTTCTGTATGCTTCATGTAGTTTTGCTGTAATGCTTATCTATGACCTTCAAGCCTAGCAGGTGGAAATGTGTTGAGTCTTTCGGTCTTGGGAACTTTCCTGTTTTCCAAATGTATGCCAGTTAGCAACCGTTAGAAAGCTTGCGCAAACTGCCCCAATTGGTGGTGGGGGGGGATATACGAATCCCCTATATCTCCTTATGCGCTTGCCCACTTCGTTATTCTCAACAGTGTTCCTGCCAATGCGTCCATAGCTTATCAATAAAGTAAACCCTTCTCAAGAAGCGTGTGTTACATTGCCTGAGATGTGGGTTCTGACACCCTGCTCTGTTGCCTTACTAAGTTCTATGCCTTTGTTACCTGATATGATGTTAAGCGAAAAGTAAAAATGTTTTCTTCTCTTTGCATTATTGTAAGAGTCCTTCCAAGTTCTGCCCCACAGAACTGCGCTTGCAAATATAAACTGCTTGCAATGGAAGTGTGCACAAAGTTGGGGTTTGATCCCCATAAAGCTGTTTTGGTCTGGGATATAAGTTCAAAATATGTAAATGAGGATATTCAGAATGTCGTAGAACTGTATGGTGCAATTGCTAAGATGCAGGGGATAAATGGAAGAGGGGAAGAGATGTTGCTGCGTGAATTCCAGACACCTGGTTCTGTCTGCGGCAGCAGTGCTGGAAGTACAACTTGCATAGAAAGTGGGCTGTGATTCCTATAGATGCAGAGTTTGCACCAATTACTGGGGAAGAAGCATAACAGTTTTGCACAAGAAGAAGAATGCTGGGTGGCAGTTATGTGGCAGAAAAGACTCCAGTTACAACCTCTACTCCCGCTGCAAACTTTTCTCCTGAATTGCAACAATTGTTGGCAGGAGTTTTGCAAACTGCCAGCACAACTCAGATTTCAGTAGCAGCTCCAAAGCGGCAATTAAAGAAATTTTCGTGTGTTTCACTTAAACCGGCAGGGAAAATAGAGTATTCTGTTTGGAGAGTGCATGCAAAAGAGTTAGTACAAGATGGCAGTATTCCTGAAAATATTAAAAGGAGGAAAATTATAGAGAACTTGCTTCCACCTGCATTGTACATAGTTTTGGGAGCAGGGAGAAAAGCGTCTGCAAATGAATGTTTTGCTATTTTAGAAACTGCATATGGCAATAGTTTCTGAGATGAAAGTTTTATGAGATTTATCAGCACATTAATGAACCCCCCTCAGCATATCTAAATTGCTTGCATGCTTCGGCTATGGAAATACTAGAAGAAAGGGGGATTACAGAGGGCAAATGTAGGTTTTATGTGCAGGAACAGTTTTTTAGAGGCTGCTGGCATTAAGCACTGTTATCAGCTCTAAGAGGAGGAGGAGATTGGATTTATATCCTGCCAGCCCCGTAGCTAGGGAATTCTTTGGGAGGGGGACTTGGGGGGGCCCACCAGCTAATTAAATGGAAGTACAGTGCAGGTGGTAAGTTGGAGCACTTTGGGGGCAGCCCCGGAGGGAGGGGGCCCAGAAGAAACACAAGGGGGCCGGGCCCCGTGGGCCACATATTAGCTACGGGCCTGTATCCTGCCCTTCACACAGAGCCTTAGAGCAGTTTACAAACTCCTTTCCCTTCCTCTCCCCACAACAGACACCCTGTGAGGTAGGTGGGGCTGAGAGAGCTCTGAGAGAATTGCTCTTGAGAGAACAGCTCTGAAACAACTTGTGTGACTGACCCAAGGTCACCCAGCAGCCGCATGTGGAGGAGTGGGGAATCAAACCCGGTTCTCCCAGATTAGAGTCCGTCACTCCTAACCACTATACCAAACTGACGGAACAAGAAAGGATCTCACTCCACACCTCAAATACACCCTCACATAAATCAGAAACCACGTTCACTGCGACTTGGTATCCACTCACTACTTATATGGCTGAGGCTGAAGTAATCCCAAAAAATCCTCTTTATAGACAGATGATTTATTTCTGAACTGAATCTAATTTATGCTCCTTAGACCTTGTATTCAAATCATCAGAACAATGCTCCTAGTTGTTTATGGAACAAAGTATAAAAATCAGTAAATTATACATAATTCTAGACAATATTAGTATTATTAGTACTGTTGAATTGTTTGTGTATAATTTAATTACATTATGCTTATTTATTTATTTTATTTCTTTGGATTTATATCCCACCCTCCCCGAAGGCTCAGGGCGGCTAACAGAGGCATAACGCCAGATTATAACAATAAAAAAGTATAAAATACTAAAAATACAAGATAAACACTTAAATAGAATTCATAAAAAGACATTTTCGGTGTTCCCCTACTCACTTCCAAATCGTAAAACCAAGATGGTGTTCTTAATGGTACAGCTACAACAACAGCAGTGCATATCCCCACTGCCCTGTCATCTCCTAGGAACGTCCCGCTCCCTCCGATGGTACCCGCACCAGCGGTGGTAGTGTGTGGAGATTATAGGGCGTTGATGGAACAGTGGTGGTGGCGGCTCCTACTCGAAAGCCTGGTGGAAGAGCTCCGTCTTACAGGCCCTGCGGAACTGTACAATGTCCCGCAGGGCCCAGATCTCCTCTGGGAGCTCATTCCACTAGATAGGAGCCGCCACCGAAAACGCCCTGGCCCTGGTCATTGCAAGTTTGATGGTCTTGGGGCCTGGAACATCCAGGAGATTTTGGTTCCCTGACCGATGTTCCGATAGTGTGTTATACTTATTTCAAAACAGTGTACTTAGTTATAATACTATGCTTATGTATTATACAGAAATGCTTATATGGACCACGTAAGCTATTTGATTACAAGAAATGTGATCCTTCTGTAACTGTTTCATGCTTAAATAAAATAAAATATAAATTAAAAAAAGGAAACTGAAGCAAGAGATGCACGAAAAGGGAAGACCTTTAAATAAAAATGTGGGACCAAAACTGGGGGGGGAAACCACAGAAAAGTTTGAAAGGAATGGTACTAACAGAGACGTAGACTGGAAATCCAAATACTCAGAATCGGAGTGAGAGATGGCTAAACTAAAGGTTACCCTTCAACAAGCAGGGAAATTTAGCACTTCAAAGCCACCGCCCTCCCAGAATTTCAGAAAAAAAGAGATCTGTAGCATCCAGCCAAATCCAACATTGCTTCATCAAATTTTTCTAAACACAGCTGGCAACCAAGAAGACACTTGTTCAATGGGAATAACCAAGAGCAGTACGGTAAGTCAGTGGACATCCGGAAAGGGTGCAAAAGGATGCAGGCATGCATGCAAAAGCTTATACCCAGAATAATTACTGTAAACAAGGTTATACCGTGCAAAAATATGTAATAAATAAATAGTAAAAGGTAAAGGTTCCCTTGCTCGAAAGCCAGTCAAATCCGACTCTAGGGTTGCGGTGCTCATCTCCGTTTCAAAGCCGAAGAGCCAGCACTGTCCGAAGACGTTTCCGTGGTCATGTGGCCGGCATGACTAAACACCAAGGTGCACGGAACGCTGTTACCTTCCCACCGAAGTGGTACCTATTTATCTACTTGCAATTTCTTGCTTTCGAACTGCTAGGTTGGCAGGAGCTGGAACTAGAGATGGGAGCTCACTCCATCATGCGGCACCCGGGTCTCGAACTGCTGAACTACCGACCTTCCACAGCCTGCAGTTCAGCATCTTAACCACTTAAACCACCGCAATTATACTCATATAATATAAATAAACTCATATAATTATAAATATTATAAGTGTGCCTTATCTAAAATATAATAAGTATAAATAAGATATAATACATATACAACTACATATAAATCAAAAGTCAAAATATAGTCTCAAAGATGTCCCTTCCAAAAGTATGAAAAAATCAGACATAGGAAAACTTTCCAAAGAATTATCCTGCTATGTAAGAAAGTTCGCTTCCTCCTAACTTCATTACGGGGATGAAGCCTGTAGCAATTAAGGATCCACACCCAACAAGCGATGAATCCTTAGATGTAGTTGTATATGTATTGCATCTTATTTATACTATTACTAGAAATAAGGCCCGTTGTGGAAATAAATACAACGAGAGCTAGAAAGAGGCTCTGGGAGAGTGCTCTGGCTTTGGGCAAACAGTGTCAGTCTGCTTTTAAAACATGAACCTGGGACCTGCACACCACCAGAATACAGCAGGTTCCATATGCAACTGACATTCCAACTGCCTTGCGGGGGGGGGGAGTTTGAGGTGTGGAATGGACTGAAGTCCAATCAGCTTCCATATGCAAAAGACCAGGTTGTCGCAGCAGTTGTGGTGTGGGCGGGACTTGGGCTTTGCCTTCTGATTGGTGGCGATATATGCTGAGGAGCAGTGCCATCAGCCATACACTAAGGGAGTGCATTTTAGAATTAGAACTTTGGCACCCACTATTCAATTATATATAAGGAGAGATAGTTGAGATAAAGCACATTTATAACAATTTTAATTATATGAGTTTATTTATTACATATCTCTGCACAGTGTAATCTTAAATTAACTAATCATAGCTGTGCCCCCTGTTTACACAGCTATACCCAGAATAAAACATTGGGGAGGGGCTGTGGCTCACCGATAGAGCATCTGCTTGGTGCATAATCCCTGGCATCTCCAGTTAAAAGGATCAGGTAGGAGGTGATGCATAAGACCTACACCCGGGGCTATTTTGGGGCAGGAACGCACAGGAACGGTGTTCCGGCTGGCTCCCGAGTTGGCCACGCCCAGCAGGAACTCATTAGCATAATAGGCCACACCCAACAGCAGGAACTCATTCGGATTGGCTACATTAGGGGTGTGTGCCCTAACATGCAAAGGAGTTCCTGCTACAAAAAAAGGCCCTGGGTTTTGACAACAAACAAGGTCAACAGAATAACAAGCAAAAGGTGGGTGTGGCTGGATGACCACACTTCTGGTAACGTGTGGGTGCGGCCTAATGTGCTAATGAGCTGTGCTGGCAGGGGTGTGGCCTAATATGCTAATGAGTTCCTGCTGTTGGGTGTGGCCTATTATGCTAATGAGTTCCTGCTGGGCTTTTTCTACAAAAAGAGCCCTGCCTACACCTGGGACCCTGGAGAGGTGCTGCTGGTCTGAGTTTGATGGACCAATAGTCTGATTCAGTGCAAGGCAACTTCATGTGTTCAAGATACCACCGGACTCAAACTTTGTTCCCAACCTGGTGCTGGCAATTTTATGTCCGTCTCACCCAAAGCCCGCAATTGGTGCTTGGGAAGGAGCTCCAAAAACCAATCTTTCCCTTGAGAAAAACAAACAACCCCCCCCCATTGTTCTCGAATGAAATGAAGTAAATCATGAATTGCGTCTAGGCAAAAAGGATGAAAATTACAGGGGAGGAATCGGCATCGTAGAATCACAGAGTTGGAAGGGTCCTCCAGGCTCATCTAGTCCAGCCCCTGCACAATGTGAGGAATTCACCAAGCCCCCCCCCCCCATGCCCAGTGACTGCTGTTCTATGCTCAGAAGATGAAAAAAACCTCCAGGATCTCTGGTCAAACTGGCCTGGAGAAAAATTGCTTCCTGGCCCCAAAGTGGTGATCAGCATTTCCCTGGGCCACCAGAACTAAGCCCTGATGTAACACTTCCTGCCCTCCCTCTCATGATCTGCAGTCCACAGAAGCAGCATTTCTGTCAGATGGCCATCTCGCCCCCCCCCCCCGTTTGAAAACCTCCAAAGAAGGAGAGCCCACCACCTCCCGAGGAAGCCTGTTCCACTGAGAAACCGCTCTGTCAGGAAGTTCTTCCTAATAATCCAAAGCAATTGCAGAGGGTTCAGAACTGGACGGAGTGCTTGGGGTGCAGTTGTCCACACCTGTATTTGCAGAAAGCCAAATGAAAGAACAGAATAGGAGTCAGCACTTTCACCTTTGAGTTTGCCTCCCTCCCAGATGGCTTCATTAACTGCAAAGCAGGCCAAAGTAGGCCTTAGTAAAGGAAACTTCCTTAAAGGGTACAAACGATAGGTATTTTGTTTAAAAATAACTCAAGGTGGCTTATAATGCCAATAAAACCCCAGTTTTTGTCAACAACGCCTCAGGGATGCTTCACCAACGGGAGACAACCGGGATTGTATGAAACGGTAAATAAATTCCACTAGCAGCCAGTTACTAAAACGGGTCTGTCTGAAATGACAGGGGGGGAAAGTTAGTAACCAGCTATTGAAACAGAATACATAGGCAGTCAGAAAAGTCTCTTCTTCTGTATGTGTGTGTGAAAGGATGCAACGTAGTCAGCGAAAGCTTGCTTGTACCTGCAAGCGTTCAGGAGAATTCAAGTCACACTCTGAAGCCATATCTAGCTTAAATTTATGAGACTCAGCCAGGTTTCTCCTTTGACTGCCTGGAGTCCTGTGCTGCTGATCGGTTTTTTTAAAAAAACAACAACCTGTAAACAAATACCCCAGCGTCGTTGTTTACGTACAACTCCTGCCTCAGTGATCGCTGTCTTCTCATGGACCAAAAAACTTAACCTCACAGCAGTGAACCCTTAACCTTTATGCTTGCTACGCTAAGAACATCTTGTAACTGAGGGGAAGGTTTACTGTTCAAAACCAACCCTGTTCCACAAAATCAAAAGAGATTGTGTGGTTGCCCTCACTGTTCAAATTGATTTATCTGAATATATATTTTCACATTCTCATACAAGAGCTGGGAGTGTGAGAGGGTCTGAAAGCTATCGTCAATGGACGATGTCAAGAAACCCAGCAAATGATCTTCAATATGGAGATACTTACAGTTTGTGTGGACACGTATGGATAACCCTCACCATTACCACCACCCCTGACTTGGAGACATGGACTAACACACTTAAAATCATAGAACTGGAAGGGACCTTCAGGGTCATCTAGTCCAACCCTGTGCACAATGCAGGAAATCCACAAATATCTCCTCCCCCACATTCCCACTGACCACATTCCATGCCCAGAAGATGGGGAACCCCCCCCCCCAGGACCCCTGGCCAAACTGGCCTGCAGAAAATTTGCTTCCTGACCCCAAAGTGGCAATCAGCATTTCCCTGGGCCTGTAAGAAAGGGTCACAAGCAATGCTCCCTCTGAGATGTGGAGTCTTGTGAGCAAAAATTCTGCTTTGTGAGCTACTGGCATTAAAGTTGTGGCCCGGGATCCAGTAGAAACATAGCAGCATATTTTGAGCCTGAATGTTAATTGAGATCAGCGTCCTATCTGAATTTAATATTCTTAAGACTTGTTGTCTAACATTTATGAAACTGAGAGCTTTGGCACCACTATAATATCTCCTGAAGAAGATCCATTTTTTGAAACGTTGTTATGTAATCCGGAGACGACATTGATTATGTTTGGTTCAAGGATTTTCTATTGAGTTGTGTATTATGTTGTAGTGCTTTATAAACAGCATTCTTTATAAGTCTTATGACTGTTTGATTGTGGGTCAGACTATCACAACTGTTGGCTTTATACTTGTTTAAATGATCTGGGCTGTGCCACCAGAGGTCTACTAGGCCCAAGGAGCCTGGCTAGCAGTAGGTGAGGCTGGGCCTACACCTCCCAGAAGCCCCTGGGAGTTTTGGAGCCAAAATGGACCAATAGGAAAAGAGGAGGGCTGGAAATAAAAGTTCTGGAGCAGCAGGAAGAGCTGTTCTTTCTTCCAGAGGGCAGAGCCGGAAGGAAGGCTGCTGCAGGGGAGAGACCCTCATCCTGAGGACAGGGTGAGTAGTGTAAGGCCACTTAAGATAGTGAGCTAGGGACAGTGTATATTTAGACACATTCGGGCATTCGATTTCTTTTCTTTTCACCCACTTACTGTTATTATTCTGCACCTTGTTGTTTGACCTCCTATAAAATAAACCTTTCCCTTGTTTTACTCTGCCTGGTCCTCACGCCTGTTATTCAGCCTAAAGGGAGGTCTGAAGGTCTTGGGAGGGTACTCTGGGCCTTCTCAAGGGAACCTAAATCCAGAGTGGAGGCAGCGTCAGGTGACACCCCCACCTGAGTCGTGACAGCAAGCGATTTGGCTGCTGCATAAATTAGTTTGCTCTGGAGCCATCCTTCCTGAGCTAAGAAAAAAATGTGTGAGCCAGAGTTTAAAAAACTCTGAGCTAACTCACACTAACTCAGCTTAGAGGGAACTCTGGTCACAAGAACTGAGCACTGAGGCAACCCTTCCTGCCCCTCCCTCTCATGATCTGCCTAAGTTCACAGCATCAGCATCGCTGTCAGATGGCCATCTAGCCTCTTTTTAAAAACCACCAAAGGAGAGCCCACCACCTCCCGAGGAAGCCCTGTTCCACTGAGGAACCACTCTAACTGTCAGGAAGTTCTTCCTAATGTTAAGCCAAATACTCTTTTGATTTAATTTCAGCCCATTGGTTCTGGTCTGATCTTGTAGGGCAACAAGTCTGCACCATCAGCTACATGACAGCTCCTCAAGCTCTTGAAGACGGTTATCATATCACCTCTCAGCTGTCTCCAGGCTAAACATCCCCAGCTCCTTCAACCTTTCCTCCTAGGACTTGGACTCCAGACCCCTCACCATCTTCACTGCCCTCCTCTGGACACGTTCCAGCTTGTCTATATCCTCCTTAAACTTCTTAATTCATGAGCCTAGTCTTCTTTCTTGGAAAAATGAAACAAGACTCTTCTGTATTTTGGAAAAGCGTTTTTTAATATTTTATTATGTAAAAACCTCATTATCTGGCCAGGTAAACTTGTAAGGCAGAGATCCGCGCGGTGCCAATGTTGCACAGGGAAAATTCCATTCCCCCCCTTCAGAGCAAACTGTTAGCTAAAATACTTTCTACACAAAGCCTTAGTACCAAGCAAAGCAGATAACGTTGTGCTAACATACCGACATAATCCATCTAACTATTAACCAAATAAAAGCACCAAAAATAAAATGGGAGACTCTGCATCAGAACGGCCTTGGTTTATTTTACCAATTAACAGTAGCTCGTCAGTTGTATCCTTTGAAGATTACAAGGGAAGCAGGAAGGTAGTACCCCCTCCCCCCATTCATCCTCAACATCCAATAGCCACAGCTATAATGTTTGTATCCAGTGGCTCTGAAGAAGTGCGCATGCGCTCAAAAACGTATACCTTGAATAAAACTTCCTTGGTGTTAAAGGTGCCACTGGACTCAAACTTTGTTCTGTTGCTTCAGACCAACATAGTTACCCACCTGAATCTAACCACAGGTATACTGCTCTTGAACACGGAGGTTCCATTTAGCAATCATGGGTATGAACCACCAGTAAGGCCAGTTCTAGAATCTGAACAGCTCAATTTTTAAAGCCGCTCCTCTTCCTTGTAGTAGTGAACTCAGTAAGTTAATTATGTGTCGTACAAAGAAGTGTCACCTTTCCACCTCTCGTCAGTGCCGTTGAATAAACACGGGCCTCAGTGTTGTGAGGTGGGAAGGAAACATTTTAATTTTTTTTTGCTATTTCCATTCTCTAAACACTGCTTGTGGCTTCATAAAACCTCAACCACATCTTATTTCTAAACTAAAAAACGCAAAAACTCTTATTACATTTTTTTAAAAAAATCTTCTTCCGAGGAGGCTCAGCTTGGCGTACATCTGACCCCTTTTCCTCCTTATCCTCACAACAAACCTGTGAAGTAGGTTAGGCTGAGAAAGAGGGGTGGCCCAAGGATCACCAGCAAGCTTTTTGGCTGAGTAGGGATTCGAACCCAGGCCTCCCCAGTCATAGTCCAACAGCATGTCACAGTGGCTCATGGTAGACTCTCAGTGATTATTCAGACATCTGGAATTTTTTTAGCCTGTTAACATCCTTTTTGAGATTATAATCATAAAAACTCCCCACACGTGATCAGAGAACTGCTGCATCACAGGTTTACTTTGACCTCTTGTAAGATAAAGGCTTCAAGTGAAGTTTTGTTGTTTTTGCTTGCTTTATATGCGGAAAAGGAGTCGTGGCGAAACTTTGGGCATCTCGTAATGCAGTTTTTCTTCCTCTGTGCAAATACTTTCAGTTGTCATGGAGACCCAGAACACCGAGTATGTGCAGAGTTCCTTTCTGCCCGAACTTCTGCCGCACAATGTCCACCTCGCTACGCCCAGCTTAATTCTACCAAGAGTCAACCGTTTAAAACCAAGTGACTGCTATTACGTCTGCCGTTCACTCGGTCACTGAAGATATCTATTCTCATTTTTTTTTAAAAGGGGGCTAAAATTGTAGTACTATTGGGGGAAAACAACCTGGTAGCAGGGTTAAATACGTTAACGTGGGGGCAGGTGAGTGCTCTTTGAAAATCCTGAACACGGACATACAGTAAAAGGGGTACTTCTTTTTTTAAATAGCATTTCATGTAGAAGGAAATCAGAGTCTATACAACATTTATAGAAAGCGGAAAAAATTCAAAAAGGGTATCAAAATAGAAAAATACAAACAGCTATCTAAAGCCAGACGGGGCTCAAGTGCGTATGGATAATCGCAGTCTCTTTGTTCAAGATATTTCAAGATGGCGTCAGGCACATGCTCTGTCTCGGATGGAGAAGCCGGAAACTGAAACTCCGCCATGTTAGTGGAAAAGCTCAAGAACAGTTCCAACGTTCCTCCCCAAACATACTTGATAGGAAACAAAACTTCACGTGCTCCCCTCCTTGGCTGGAGTTGAAGGCTTCTTATGCGGGAAACCAGCTTGTCCATCAGGTGAGGCGCTCACAAACCAGGAGTGAAACCTGATGTAAGAAGCAGGTAACTTTGAAGCAAATCACCTGAGAACACCTGGTGAAAGTCAGGTGTCCTGGAACTCTTTTGCCCTTCCTGTAAGCAGGAAAGAGGGATCTTTCATTACTAAAACAATTAAGCAAGGAAGGATCTGGAGTTCCCACTATAAGATGGTAGATCTAAAAGAATTTCCTCACTCCGTGCAGGTTTCTGACAAAGAGAAGGTAGAAAGGACATTTTCCTGCACAGAAAGTGTAAAAAAAAACAACCCCTAAGCTAATAAAAATTAGGGTTTGTAACAGTTATTAAAGGCTGATCAGTTGGAAAAGTTTTATTCTGATTGTCCACGTGCTTCCAAACGGGTGTCAATCCTTCAATGTGAAGTAAGATCTGAGAGGAACCTGAAGTTCTTTCCACGCTCCAAACGTATCGAGGATTTGAGGGATTCCCCCCCGTGTGGATGACCTGATGTGCTTTAAGGTCCGATTCGTCACAAAAGCTCATGCTACATTCTGAGCATTTGTAGGGCTTCATGTGAATCCGATGATGCCTGCTAAGGTAGGACCTCTGAGTGAAGCTCTTCCCACACTCCAGGCATTTGTGCGGCTTCTCCCCAGTGTGGATTCTTTTGTGCGAGGTGAGGTTGGTGCTCTGAGAGAAACTCTTCCCACACTCTAAGCACTGATACGGCTTCTCTCCCGTGTGGATTCTCTGATGGATAGTGAGCTCGGTACTCCGGATGAAGCTCTTTCCACACTCGTTGCATTTGTACGGTTTCTCTCCCGTGTGGATTAGCTGATGCGAAGTAAGATGCGTGCTGCGAATGAAGCTCTTCCCACACTCCATGCATTGGTATGGCTTCTTGCCTGTGTGGACTATTTTATGTGAACGGAGTTGCTCGTTCCATTTGAAGCTCATTCCGCACTCCAGGCATTGAAATGGTTTCTCCCCTGTGTGGATTCTTAAATGTGAAGTGAGGTGTGAACTCTGAATGAAATTCTTTCCGCAGACCAAGCATTCATACAGATTCTCCCCTGTGTGGATTCTCCAGTGAGCATTAAAACTCGATTTACAACTATAGCTTTTCCCACAAATGGGACACTTACTTCTTTCCTTTCCCTTCCCTATTTTAACTTGGATCGGGATTTCGGGAAAGTCACCACCCTGAGAAGTGGAGGATTCATTCTCCGTTTCTTCTTTTATTTCAATTTTCCACAGATGGTCTTCTTCTGTACTTCCCAGTCCTTCCAGTGAGACTTGCTGTGGTTCTCCCTCAGCCCTACTCTCCCAGCCTGCAGGAATAAAAGAGAAAACTGGTTAAGACCCTAACTTTAAATCAAGGAACAAACCTGTGGCAGAAAAATAAATGAGCCTGAGGCATTTCTGGATAACAGGCTGGATTAGCTGAGGCCTCTCTGTTTGGTTCAGGTTTAGATATTGTCCTCTATCAAGCCTCTCTCTAGCATGACAATGCACTCTGCTCTAAAAAGAATAGTTTACATTTCTCTCGGTCTATCATTTCAACCTCATACTGTGCCAAAGACTCCTAGTGAGAAGGTTTGTAGCTTCTGACCTACAACATACTTGCTGAAGCAGGTGCCTGTGCTTCCAATAAAGTCACAACAAAGTTTATCCATAACATCCTTGGCTGTCTAGGGTAACGAGGGTATGAGTTCAGGGTGAAAACTGTTCTCTTTATTTTGCTATTCTTCTGCTAAAAGTGTGTTAACCTTACATTATACTTATGAGCTGAACCTCTGGGTACTGATGGTATAAATTGTTGAAGACTTCTTTGCTCTTGGCTGGTCATCAATCAACTCTCTGTGAGCTCGTGTTGACTAGGCCAGGGTGCTCTGTATTTCATGATAGTGCACTGTGTGTTGAAGTATTCTATGCTGAATATGGAAATGTTATGTTTTTATCCTAAAAGATTTGTAAGTGCTAAAGTGCTTTTTGGTCTTAAGCAGCTTATATTGTAATAAACTGGTTTTGTTTAAGAACTGTGGTCTCTATTGATTCTCCACCCAACCAATAGAAGAACTAAAGGGCAATGTGAGGATCCCACGGAAATAGTCCGGGGGTCCCAGAATCCCACAACAAAAGTAAAAACACACACAAGGGCAGATCCTAATTTTAAGTTGTTGTTGTTGTTCTTCAGTCGCACAGTCGAGTCCGACTCTCCACGACCCCATCAACCAGATCACGCCAGGCCTTCCTGTCTTCCGCCATCCTCTGAAGTTGGCTCAATTTCATGTTCGTTGCATCCATGACACTGTCTAACCATCTCATCCTTTGCCGTCCCCGTCTTCTTTGACCTTCAATCTTTCCCAGCATCAAGGTCTTCTCCAGTGAGTGCTCCCTTCTCATTGGGTGGCCAAAGTATTTCAGCTTCAGTTTCATTATCTGGCCTTCCAGGGAACAGTCAGGGTTGATTTTTTAGGATTGACTGATTTGATCTTCTTGCAGTCCAAGGGACTCTCAAGAGTCTTCTCCAGCACCATAGTTCAAATGAATCTATTCTTCGGTGCTCGGCCTTCCTTATAGTCCAACTCTCGCAGCCATACATGACTACTGGGAATTCCATTGCTTTGACCATGTGGACTTTTGTTGGCAGGGTGATGTCTCTATTTTTTATCATGCTGTTTAGGTTCGCCATCGCTTTCCTCCCCTGACTTTAAATCAGGGAACAAACCCAATCAACTGAGGTAAGGTATGAGCAGAAAAGATACTCTTTCTTTTTAATGTCCGCGGGAAAAGTGTATTGCACTGTTCATTGTATGTTTGTGTTTTTCTATGTCTATGTGTTTTTATTGTGTTGTTAAATATTTACATGCACATTGAAATGCTGTTTCTGTGTTTTAATGCCTTGATGTTTGCCACCTTGGAGACCCTATTTCGGTGAAAAGGGAGCACAGAAATAACTTTAAGCAAATAAATATGCATTTTTAAAAACGGCATTGTTTTTAACTTTGTGATCTGCCTTGCATCTCAGCGAGAAAGGTGGACTCTTTCTTCTTTAAAACATTTCTATGCCACCTTTCCACCCGATTTGGGGCCCCCAAGGTGCTGCGTCACCAAAACACTAGAACATCATTTAAAATACAGGTAAAGAGATATATAATATTTAAAACAATTAAACAAAACATAAATGTGCAAAGGAGGAGGAGGGCTAATACAAATTCGTGATGGAACGCCGAACGAAACAATGAAGTCTTCATCCCCTGGCTGGTGGGAGACAATGACAGAGAGAGAGAGAGACAGAGGAATCTCTTTTGATGCACAAGGTGATGCACATTGGAGCCAAAAATCCGAAATATAAATACACATTGATGGGGTCTGAACTGGCAGAGACTGATCAAGAGAGAGATCTTGGAGTCGTAGGAGATAACTCACTGAAAATGTCGAGACAGTGTGTGACTGCAATAAAGAAGGCCAATGCTATGCTGGGGATTATTAGGAAGGGTATTGTAAACAGATCAGCCAATATCATAATGCCCCTATATAAATCAATGGTGAGACCTCATTTGGAATACTGTGTGCAGTTCTGGTCACCACACCTTAAAAGGGATATTATAGCTTTGGGAAAAGTGCAGAAAAGGGCAACTCGAATGATAAAAGGGTTGGAACACTTTCCCTATGAGGAAAGGTTAAAGCGCTTAGGGCTCTTTAGCTTGGAGAAAAGACGACTGAGGGGTGACATGATTGAGGTTTACAAGATTATGCATGGGAAAGAACAGGTAGAGAAAGAGGTACTTTCCCCCCTTTCTCACAATACAAGAACTCGTGGGCACTCCATGAAATTGCTGAGCGGTCAGGTTAGAATGGATAAAAGGAAGTACTTCTTCACCCGAAGAGTGATTAACACTTGGAATTCACTGCCACAGGAGGTGGTGGCGGCTACAAGCATGGACGGCTTCAAAAGGGAATTAGATAAGCATATGGAGCAGAGGTCCATCAGTGACTATTAGCCACAAGGTATAGATAGGGACTCTGGGGCAAGGGATGCTCTCTTCTTGGTGCTTGGGGGGGGTCAACAGTGGGAGGGCTTCTAATGTCCTGGCCCCACTGGTGGACCTCTTGATGGCACCTGGTATTTTTGGCCACTGTGTGATACAGAGTGTTGGACTGGATGGGCCTTTGGCCTGATCCAACATTGGCGTCTCTTATGTTCTTATGTTTTGGTGGCATGACTGAGAAGGCCCTTTCTTGGGTTGCCTCCCACAGAGCTTCAGACCATAAATCAAGTAAATAAAACAGGATACATATAAACATGCTAACTAGTACTGATTTCTGCACGGTGTGAACAGATAAGGACATAAGAAGAGCCTGCTGGATCAGACCAGCGGTCCATCTAGCCCAGCATCCTGTCTCACGGCCAACCCATTCTTCTCGAGGGCCAACAACAGGGCATAGAGGCCGAGGCCTTCCCCTGATGCTGCCTCCTGGCTCTGGGATTCAGAGGATTTGTGCCTCTGAAGGTGGAAATTCCCCCTCAGTCACCATGGGCTAGTAGCCACTGAAAGTCCCATCTTCCCCGAATCTGTCTTATCCCCTTTTAAAGCTGTTTATTCCTGTGGCCGTCACTACATCCTCTGGTCCCACATTTTAATCACTCCCTGTCCCCTCTGCTCAAAAATATGAAATCGCCTGATTTTGAAAGCTCAGGCGACATGGCTGCTATCAAATACAAAAGATTTCTGTTACTCTGTGTGTGGCAAAATGTATAGGGGCAATCAGGGCTTTTTTGGTAGAAAAAGCCCAGCAGGAACTCATTAGCATAATAGGCCACACCCAACAGTAGAAACTCATTAGCATATCAAGCCACACCCCCATGTTACCAGAAGTGTGGTCATCCAGCCACACCCACCTTTTGTTTCTTATTCTGTTTACTTTGTTGTCAAAACCCTGGGCTTTTTTTGTAGCAGGAACTCCTTTGCATGTTAGGCCACACACCCCTAATGTAGCCAATCCTAATGAGTGTCTGCTGTTAGGTGTGGCCTATTATGCTAATGAGTTCCTGCTGGGCGTGGCCAACTCAGGAGCCAGCCGGAACTCCGTTCCTGTGCGTTCCTGTCCAAAAATAGCCCTGATGGGCAGTATGGGTCCACAGTCAACAGAAAATCTTTTCACACTGTGAGCATTTAGATATGTCGTCGAAGGCTTTCGTTTGCACTTTAGTTTTATCGCCATCTAATGAATGTTTTATATTGACTGGTTGTGTTTTAAATGATGTTTTAAATGATGTTTTATCTCTTATTGTGAATGTATACTGCTTGTCAGTTCTTGGAAGCCGCCCTGAGCCTGCCTGGCGGGGAAAGAGCGAAATAAATAAATAAATAAATAAATAAATAAATTTCACGGCTGGAGTGTTCATTAGTGTCGTAGATTTAGAATTCCGAAACAGAGGATCCTAGATACCGAGAAACAGGCTATCTGTTCTCTTGAACACAAAACCTGCTCCCCCCATTTAGCATTTGGTACCTTTCCAGAATACGGACTGCCTGCTGCTTACCTTTCCCAGATTACCTCACCCCAGTCACGCCACTCTTTTATGTTAGCAAGATTTAATGTTTTACCCACAGCGGCATTGTCTGGGAGGTCTGCCAACACTCCCTATCGAGAAAGACTTTGCCCATGTCAAGGAAGGCACCCAGAAACGACAGCCCATGTTCGACTTCATTGTGATTTTTGTGAGGAAGTGTGGGACCGTATAATTAAACCTATTGCGTCTAACTTTCACGGTCTATCTGAGGCAAAGTTAGTATCTCTTTTACCATCTGACCGATGTTCCCACATTACAAGTTCAGTTGCACGGTACCTTCTGGTTGCCATAACAATCGGGGAGCAAAAATCTAGCTCTTTTATGTGATGCTTGATGGTTTTTATCATTGTAATTTTCTGTAAACTGGCCATGTTGTACCTTTTTTTTCTTTTTACGCCAATGAAGGTATTTGGATTGGAGTTGTTGTGGATTTTCTGGGCTGTCTGGCCATGGTCTTGGCATTGTAGGACCTGACGTTTCGCCAGCAGCTGTGACTGGCATCCTGAGAAGGTTCTTTTGCATACAGATTGGCTGTTGAAATTCTGACCTTATCTGTAGTGCTATTGTAAGATGTAGAGCCTTTTGTGCTTTTCAGGACAGGAAACCAAGCCCTATTTATTTTTAAACTGTCTTCTTTCCTGTTGAAATTGTGTTTATGATTATGAATTGCAATGGCTTCCCTGTGAAATCTGACATGGTAATTGGATGTGTTGTCCAGCCTTTCAGTGTCTTGGAATAAGACAGGCTATGTTCAGCCACTGCTGATTTTTCAGGTTGGCCCAGTCTGCAGTGTCTTTCATGTTCTTTTATTCTTGTCTGAATGCTATGCTGTGTGGTCCCAATGTAAACCTGTCCACAACTGCATGGTATGCAGTATACTCCTGCAGGAAAGCTCCTCCATTAGCATGTCACAGCGTGGGAAACTCCTACAAGATAATGACTCAGCCCTACCCCACCTTCCTGAGTAGATATAAATTACCTGCCTACCATTTTTCTTCTCACCTTGACAGCGAGTACTCCATCTTTCTGTGTTGTACCTCTGAGGATAGTAAATACAAAATAAATTGCTGAAAAAGTTCACAAAAAAAAAAAATGTAATACATTGAACAAGGACGAACACTTCTCGAGTCTATCTGCGTTCGTTTCGAGTGATCTTTCTCAATCTCAGTCTTCAATATTCAATGAACTTCTGCAATTCAATGCACCACAAGGGTATCCAAAACATTCAAAATGGCTCACACAGCTCCTACACACTGATTCTTTTACATGGACACAGCTCCTACACACTGATTCTTTTACATGGACTTCAATTAACTTCTGCAATTCAATGCACCACCCTTGTGGTGCATTGAATTGCAGAAGTTAATTGAATATTGAAGACTGAGATTGAGAAAGATCACTCGAAACGAACGCAGATAGACTCGAGAAGTGTTCGTCCTTGTTCCTGTGCTGTATACCTGCTAGCACCTGCTGGAAAACAAATATTAAATTACATCTTTGATATTTGAAATGTATTACATCTTTATATTTTTGTGAACTTTTTCAGCAATTTATTTTGTATTTACTATACTCTATTTGCTGTACCCCATAGTCTATATGTACCTCTGAGGATGCCAGTCAGAGCTGCTGGCGAAACGTCAGATCCTACAATGCCAAGACCATTGCCATACAGCCTGGAAAACCTACAACAACTAAAGCATTTAGATACTTGCTCTCATATGTGCATTCTCCCATAAGCACAGAAGCTTGATTTAGAACTCAGCCGTCTCCCACACCCACTGCACTTACTCCTTTCTTTTCCTTTCCCCATTTTTTCTTGGACAGGGATCTCCTGGAAGTCGCTGCCCTGAAAGGCAGAGGAGTCACTCCCTATTTCCTGTTTTATTTCAATTTTCCACATCGGCTCCTCGGTTATATATCCTGCTCCTTCCAGTGTCATCTCATGTGATTCTCCTTCATTCTTGCTTTCCCAAATATCACCCTCTGGAATAAAGAGAGAAAACTGGTAAGGCCCCAAAGCCTCTTACCTGGGAACAAAACCACTCGACTGCTGTTAACAATGAACATAGGGCACTGAATAGCATTGATTTCTGCCCTGGTTGGATTCTCTTGTGGGCAGTGAGGCTGTTCCTGAAAACAATACTCCTTTCGGACTATGAGCATTTAAAAGTACCCTAATTTACATTCTACAATGAGCATTAAAACTGAATTTACAGCTGTAGCATTCCATACACACACGGCACCAACGCTCCCTCTAAGCTGTGGAGTCTTGTGAGCAAAACTTCTACTTTGTGATCTACTGGCATTAAAGTTGTGTGAGAGAGATTTGGCTACTGCATAAACTAGTTTTCTCTGAAGCCCTCCTTCCTGAGCTAAGACAAATATCTGCGAGCTGGAGGCTAAAAAACTGTGAGCTGGCTCACACTCACTCAACTTAGAGGGAACACTGCACGGCACTTACTCTTTTCCTTTCCTTCATCTGTTTTTTCCTGGATTGGGAATTTATGAAAATTTGCATCCTGCAAAGCAAAGGATTTATTCTCCCTCTTCCGTTTCACTTCTGTTTTCCTCCTCGGCTGATCCCCCCCACTCAGCTTGACTCTGTCCAACAAAATCGCATTCGGCCTTCCCTCCTTCTTGCTCTCCCGCATGTCACCTTCTGGAATAAAGAAGAACCAATGAAATCCCAGAAGAGAAACAGAGCTTCTTATCAGCGGATAAAACCAGGCAACGGCTTAATCACGGGGATAGATTTTTTTAAAAAAAGATATCTTATATTTATTTGATTTACAACCCCAACATAACCTATATTTCAGTTCATTAGATGTTTAGCATGTACTTCATCAATTAACCCTCTCTCCACCCAAGCAGCCCACAGTGCTCAGAAACAGTTGTGGCCCACACTCATTTCCTCAAAAGGCATTAGAGCAGGGGTGTCAAACATAAGGCCCGGGGGCCGGAACAGGCCCATCCAGGGCTCTTAAGCGGCCCGTGAGCAACTAGTGCAAGGGAGGGAACGGGAGAAGGCTCAGGGGGAAGCGGGCAGAGCCACTCCGACTGTGGCTTCAGCACAGCAAAACAACCTTCTCTACAACAGGCAAGCAGTGTGGGAGCGTCTGCCCAGTGCTGCACCACTGGATCTCCAGTCCCCCCATATAGGTTTTCCTTTGCACTCCCCTCCTGTACCCATGAGGCCCTGAACTAAACAGTACAACAACTCGGAGCTCACCGGCTGCTGTCCTTTATACAGCTTGTATCTCCAGTAACTGACATTATGTTTTACGGCACACATGGCCCGGCCCGGCCAAAGTGACGAAGACAGCTGTGTTTCTCGTAAGCTTATGCTGCAATAAAGCTTGTCAGTCTTAAAGGTGCTGCTGGGCTTTTTACTATTTTGCAGCAACAGACTAACACGGCAAGCTAGTGTCCTGGCCCCACTGCTGGACCTCCTGATGGCCCCTGGTATGTTTGGCCACTGTGTGTCACAGGGTGTTGGACTGGATGGGGCATGGGCCTGATCCAGCATTGGCTTCTCTTATGTCTTTATGACTTGATGACACTTTCCACCACCATCAACATGGCGCAGGCTAGCCTTATCTCATCAGTTCTTGGAAGCTAAGCATGGTCTCCCCTGGTTAGTAATTGGATGGGAAACCACCACTACATTATAACGGCTTTCAAAGTTTAAAACAAAGAGGGTCCAAAAGGGTCCAAAAGGAAGCCTTACCCAGAGAGGCCACCATCCCATAATTCTCTAGCATGACTTCCCTGTGCAGAGCTCTTTGGCCTGCGTCCAGCAGAGCCCACTCCTCCTCGGTGAAATGCACGGACACCTCCTTCAAGGTCAGCAGACCCTAAAAGAGAATTTAAAAAGAATATGTCGACTCAGAGATGATATCGTCATCCGTCCCCCATCCCAAGTACAATCCTGGGCCTCTCTTGCAGGACGGAAACCTCTGAGACAGGAATTTTGCTCACCGGGAAGGGAAGAAAGTTTCATTCAAGCTCAAGGCAAGGTGCAGGGGAAAGAGATGCCCAGGGGGTTGAGGGCTAGATCCCTCTCTTACGTGATCTGGCTGCGCAGGGACCGTTTCGCCTCCAGCATAACCCGGTGTTGACCTTGAAGGCGTTTCGGGGGATGCTCCTCCATCTGTGAGGGAAACCACCGTGATGGGGAAAGACTGTAACCTTTATAAATATTTTGTACTTTGTTAACACACACTTTAAATTTCAGTACCTTATGCAGAAAGAGAAGAAGAAAATTCCCTTATCACATTGGCGCCTGGGCATAATTCAAAGTACTGGTTTGGATTTTTTTTATTATTATTATTTCTTCTGGAGAAACAGGGGAAAAGGAACGGGGGCGGGGGACATAAAACCCAGCAACGAAACAAGATTTTTAATAAAGGGAAAAAAGATATAAAGTAAAGACAGAAACAGAACAACAATGGTTGTGGATCTACAAATAAGTTTCTATAAATGGTTTCCAAATATCAAAAATTAAGTACATACATTTGGATCTAAAACTTTTAAAGTATTCAGTCTGGAGAAGGGGAGGTTGAGGGGGGACATGAGTGCTCTAAGCATTTGAAGAGCTGTCACTTAGAGGAGGGCAGGGAGCTGTTCCTGTTGGCAGCAGAGGAGAGGACTCGCAAGAATGGGTTTAAATTAAGGGTGTGAGTTGTGCAACAGTGGAATCAGCTGCCTAGGGAGGTGGTGAGCTCCCCCTCACTGGCAGTCTTTAAGCAGCGGCTGGACAAACACTTGTCAGGGATGCTCTAGGCTGATCATGCACTGATAACGACAAAAATACTACAATTGAGCATACATATATTCATAAATTCTCTATAACAAAATTACATTCTAAATATAGCATAACAATAATTTCATGTCTTTATAGATGATAACAATGATGAAATGATGGACGAAACTCTCCGGAATAGCTTCCGTTTCGTGAGCCTTCTTCTTACATCAATCATCCTATTAAATATATATTACAGTCATTGTTTCATCAAGGAATAAACCAAGCCTATTTTAAAACTATTCCCACCACTTCATACATACAGTCAGTTGTCTTCTTCACTTCACTGAGCAGGGGGGTGGACTAGATGGCCTATACGGCCCCTTCCAGCTCTGTGGTTCTATGAATGCTCAGAGAAGAGACGTCACCCAAGGAAATCTGGATATTGTAATATCCCTGTATAGATCTATGGTGCGGCTGCATTTGGAATAGTGTGTATAGTTCTGGTCTCTGTATCTCTAAAAGGACATTGCAGAGCTGGAAAAAGTACAGAGGAGGGCAACCCAGAGGATGAAGGGGTTGAGGCACTTTCCCCATGAGGAAAGGCTGAAGAGTCTGGGACTTCTCAGTTTGGAAAAGGGATGACTGAGGGTGGACATGATAGGGGTTTATAAAATAATGCATTGGCTGGAGAGAGTTGACAAAGAGAACTTTTTCTCCAGCTCCTAAACTACTAGAACCTGAGGGCATCCAATGAAGCTGACGGGCAGTAGGTTCAGGAGGGACAAAAGGAAATACAACTTTACACAGATTTGCTGCCAGAGGATGTAGTGATGGGCACAGGCATAAACTGGGATTAGATAGATTCACGGAGGATAAGTATCAATGGCTACTAGCCCTGGTGACTGAGGGGAACCACCACATTCAGAGGCACAAATCCTCTGAATCCCAGACTCAGGAGGCTACATCAGGGGAAGGCCTCAGCCTCTATGCCCTGTTGTTGGCCATCCACAGGAACTGGTTGGCCACTGTGTGAGACAGGATCCTGGTCTAGATGGGCCACTGGTCTGATACAGCAGGGCTCTTCTTTTATTCTTACGAAGGCCTCAGCCTCTGTGCCCTGTTGTTGGCCCTCCAGAGGAACTGGTTGGCCTCCGTGTCAGACAGAATGCTGGTCTAGATGGACTATTGGGTCTGACCCAGCAGGGCTCTTCTTATGAAGGCCTCGGCCTCTATGCCCCTCTTAGAATCATAGAGTTGGAAGGGACCTCCAGGGTCATCCAATCCAATCCCCCCTCACAATTAAGGACATTCACAACTACCTCCCCCCCCACACACACCCAGTGACCCCTGCTCCATCCCCAGAAGATGGGAGGGGGAACCCTCCAGGATCCCTGACCAAAATGGCCTGGAGGAAATTGCTTCCTGACCCCTAAGAGGCTATCGGCATTTTCCCAGGGTGCTTAAGAAAGGGCCACGAGAACTAAGCACTGAGGCAACCCTTCCTGCCCTCCCTTCTTCTGATCTGCCTAAGTTCACAGAATCGGCATTGCTGTCAGATGGTCATCTGGCCTCTGTTTGAAAACCTCCAAAGAAGGAGAGCCCACCAGAGGCTCTCTTCTTATGTTCTTACAGAAAATGAGAGAGAGCGAGAGAGACAGAGAAGGTTTTATGCTAATTTGGCATACCCCGCCGTCTTCTGTAAGCCGCCCAGAGCCTGTTTACAGGGTGGGTGGGGTATAAATATAAGTATAAAGAAAGAAAGAGAGGAGGAGGAGGAGGAGATTGGATTTATACCCTGCCCTTCACTCTCAGCGCGGCTTACAAACTCCTTTCCCTTCCCCTCCCCACAACAGACACCCTGTGAGGTAGGCGGGGCTGAGAGAGCTCTGACAGAAACTGCCCTTTCAAGGACAGCTCTGACAGAACTATGGCTTGCCCAAGGTCACCCAGCAGCTGCGAGTGGAGGAGTGGGGAATCAAACCCGGTTCTCCCAGATTAGAGTCCGCGCACTTAACCACTACACCAAAGAAAGAGGCAGAGAGGCACATACAAAGAGAGATTTGAAATATGCTTCCTTAATCCTTACCCACGGGAATGGTACTTTGGTCTCCAACATGCAAAATCCCCCCGGACGGCAGGCCCTGTCCACTGTCAGATGGAGAATCCTGTGCCACACAGAAATTGGCAGCTGCTTCTCCCGACAGGCCCCGCATCTGAAGCAGAAAGGAAAGTCCCACCAAAGCAGTGGGGAGAGGAGTTAGGGAAGGAAAGGGCGGGGAGGGGGGAGGAGTCGATCAGGGCCCTGCGAGACCTTATTCAGTCCCGCAGGGCCTGCAAAACGGAGCAGTTCTGCCAGGTTTCTGGTTGAGGCAGCGGGTGTCCACACCAACGCTCCCTCTAAGCTGTGGAGTCTTGTGAGCAAAGATTCTACTTTGTGAGCTCCTGGCGTTAAAGTTGTGAGCGAGCGATTTGGCTACTGCATAAATTAGTTTGTTCTAGAGTCCTCCTTCCTGAGCTAAGACAAAAATGTGTGAGCTGGAGGCTGGGAAACTGAGCTAGCTCACGCTAACTCAGCTTAGAGGGAACACTGGAACGCCACACACGGCCACCCCGGAGGTTGCTGTCTCCCACCTACCGGCCATCCATCGGTAACCGGTCATTTCCACTTGTATTAATGGGTCGGAACTTTCACCAGTAGCGATAACCACTGATTTTAAATGTTTATATTGTGTTTTTAAACTTTATTGTAACTGTTGAGATATGACGTGACCAGTGTTCCCTCTAAGCTGAGTTAGTGTGAGCTAGCTCACAGTTTTCTAGCCTCCGGCTCACACATTTTTGTCTCCGCTCAGGAAGGATGGCTCCAGAGCAGACTAATGCATGCAGCAGCCAAATCGCTCACTCACAGCTTTAATGCCAGTAGCGCACAAAGTAGAATTTTTGCTCACAAGACTCCACAGCTTAGAGGGAACATTGGATGTGACCCGCCCTGAGCCCACTCACGGGATGGGCAGGATACAAATTCAAAGAATAAATAAATAACAAGAATACAAACATGACTAACTCATCAGCAACAAAAACCAAGGGATGGGGAATTCTGGGAACATCCCTGTCAGCTGGCTAAAATCCAGGCTGAGCTTCCACTTTTTGTTTCTGTGACAGGTATAAACAGAAGAGGAGTTGGGTTGTATACCCCACCCTTCACTACCCAAAGGAGTCTCAGAGCGGCTTACAATCTCCTTTCCCTTCTTCTCCCCACAACAGACACCCTGTGAGCAATGTTCCCTCTAAGCTGTGGAGTCTTGTGAGGAAAAACTCTACTTTGTGAACTACTGGCAGGGGTCATTTCGTAGAAAAAGAGCTAGGGGAACTCATTAGCATAACTCATTAGCATATGCCACACACCCTAACATCACCGGAAGTGTGTCATAAGGCCGCAAGGAAGCCCCGCGAAGGCCCTCCCTGGCCCCAGGCAGGCAGGGGTGGGGAGAGGCAGGGAGGAAGTAACTTACCCTCCCTCTTCTCCTGCCTCCTCCTGGCTGAATGAGGGCCGGAAGCGGGGTGGCCGGAAGCAGGGGGCGGGGCTTCGTCATGTGCCCCTCACCCAGGGGAACTGTGTTCCCCCGCGTTCCCCCCCGAAATGACCTCTGGCTACTGGCATTAAAGTTGTGAGCAAGCAATGTGGCTGCTGCATCAATTAGTTTGCTCTGGAGCCATCCCTTCCTGAGCCAAGGCAAAAATGTGTGAGCCGGAGGCTAAAAAACTGTGAGCTAGCTCACACTAACTCAACTTAGAGGGAACACTGCCTGTGAGGTAAGATGGGGCCGAGAGAGCTCTGAGAGAAACTGACTGGCCCACGGTGGCTTCATGTGGATAAATAATATCCACATTAAAAATAAATAAATAAATAAAATGTAGAGGAGTGGGGAATCAAACCCGACTCTCCAGATGAGAAGAGCTGGTTTTTATACTCTGCTTTTCTCTACCCAAAGGAGTCTCGAAGCAGCTTACAATTGGCTTCCATTTCTCTCCCCACAACAGGCACCTTGTGAGGCAGGTGGGTCAGAGAGAGAACTGTGACTGACGGACTCAAGGTCACCCAGCTGGCTTCCTGTGGAGAAGTGGGGAATTATACCTGGGTCTCCAGAGTCTGCTGCTCTGAACCACACGAGACTTGTAAGACGGAGCTGTTCCGCCAGGCCTTTGGCTGAGGGAGCGGACGTCTCTATGTGGCCTCCTTGAGGTGGCTGTCATCCGCCCACCTATCAAACCAAATCATAGGGAACCCCCACAGCCAGCTGATTTGTTAGACGTGTGACTATGTTTTAATGTTTTTTATTTTCAAACTGTTCAAATTGTTTAATTTTAATTGGGTTTATTGTATGTTTTATGATGTTACCTGCTCACGGGATGGGTGGGCTATAAATACAAATAATACATAATAAATAAATAAATAAATAAATAAAATACGCCACGCTGGCTCTCTTGGGCAAGGCCAGAAGTGTGAGCTAAAGGACTCTTGGACAAACCATGGGACTGAGAGGGCTAGATCAGTGGGCCCAGGACAGGATGTTGTCAGGGTGCTAGTTTTGTTCTGTTACTTAGGCTGTATTTTTGTCTATTTAAACTGTTTCTTAAAATTGCATTTCACTATTTTTTTCTACGACACTGGGGAGGGGGAATCCCCCACTGGGGAGAAAAAAACGGGAGACATTAAGAATCAGAATCCCATCAAACCAGTAGTGTAAAAAAGGCACTAAAAATACCCCCTCCCCCCAAAAAAAGAATTAACAGACAAGATAAAACTTTAGTTAAAAGGCAAGGTAACCAGAAATGCTTTGGCCTGGTGCATAAAAGATGGAAAGGCTCTACAACATAGAATAAATTGAACACTCTCCTAGATGTCTCAAACAATGTGGCCAATTAGCAGACTACTTACACTGTTGGTGGCCATGTAAAACGATACAAAAATTTTGGGAAGAAGTACTTAAGGTGATTGGTGAAATGATATCTATACAAATATCTCAAAAACCAGAGATGATATTGTTGGGAAAATGGGACACAAACCAAATGACATCAAGACAGAGAGAAACTGCTTCTCTACTGTTAACAATACCAAAATCAATGATAGCAATAGAATGGATAGGAGAAAAACCTCCCACAGTGCAACAATGGCTCATAAAGATATGGGTTTATTTTGAGTAAATTATCATTCAATTTGTATAAAAATTCTGCTGCACAATACGAGAAAAAAAGTGGTATCAGTTTGGTTCCCAATTATAAGTTATTTAATGGAAAAAGATATTCTTCCAAGGAACACTCTGTATCATAATATGATCTACTTTTAAACAAAGTTTACTGTGAACTGTTTGAGGTATATGTTGGTTATGTTGTAAAATAAAAATTATAAATAATTTTTTAAAAAAAGATGGAAAGGCTCTACAATGCAATCCTAAGCCATTTATGTGCACATGAAGCCTTACATCCAAAATAAAACTTTGTTGGTCTTAAAGGTGCCGCTGGACGCAAACTTTGTTCCGGTGTCAATTCTACGTACCTCTGCTTGGGGATACGACGTAATAAAACTGCTGATCTGAATCGAGCCACTGTACCTGAAATGCTCTCACCTGCCTTTCCTGCTTCTCATCCTCTGCCTGACTCAAGAGAAAGACTTCTGCCAAGGCCACTGCTTGGAAACTGGTCTCCGGCCCACATCCTCTGACCCAGCTCTCCATCGCCGGGGGCAGGACGGCCAGGAACTGCTCCAGGATCACCAGGTCCAGCATCTCCTTCTTGGTGTGCCTCTCCGGCTTCAGCCACTGGCGGCAAAGATCGTGGAGTCGGCGGCGAACCTCTCGGGGGCCCTCGGCCCCTTGGTAGCGGAACTGCCTGAAGCACTGGCGCCGGGCTTCTAAACTGGAGGTTTCCTCCCCCAGTATCTTCTGCACCGTCCTTTCCCAGAATTCCCCTCTGCTCCCAATGTCAACAGCATGAAGGCCTTCCACCCCTTCGAGGCCTGCTGCATTTCCGGCCATCTCCGTATGCCAAGCTGTCCTCCAACAGTACCCTAGAATAATCTCACTTGGCTTCCTTCCTAAGTCCAGAACTCACTTGACAGGAGTGGCTTAGGTTCTGAGAGACCAAAACTTCATTCTGTGTGCGGATTTCTGTCAGGAGGTTGGGTTTTTAAAAAAAAACAAAAACACCAAGGTGATGTGGATGGTTCCAGCAAGTGACTAGTCCCCTCCCTACAGGAAAGAAAGCAAAACAGTATTTATTTAGAACGTTTTAATGCCATCTTCCCACCCAATCAGAGTCCACAAGGTGGCAAACGTGAAAAAAACCACACATTAAAACATTTGAGCAATTAAAAGCACGCTTAAAATTATAAAGTCCTTCAAGTAAAAACACATAAACGCACTAGAAGGAGAGCCGGCAATTGGTACTGAAGGTATGCCAGACGGATCGGAAAAGTCTGGTGAAAGATATTGAAAGAGGGAGACCCTGCGAGGGAGTTCCAAAGTTTTGGTGCCACAACCAAGAAAGCCCTTCCTCGGGTTGCCAACTATCTAGCTTCAGATGGCAAGGGCAGCCAAAGCAAGGCCTCCCAAAAATGACCAGAGTGTAGGGGCAGGTACATATGGACACAAAGTGTGTGTAGGGAAAATGTTCCTTTATTTGAAGCTCACTCAGTGCTATCCTAAGAACTCTTTCCTGGCCGTTAGCCCCATTGAATAGACTTGAGTAGGATTCTGAGTAGACTTTCTTAAGATTCCTCTTACTGTCTAAGGCACCGGTTCCCAAAGTGGGCAATCCTGCCCCCACGGGGGCGTTGGAACAATCCAGGTGGGCTGGAACGATCCAGGTGCAGATCCACAAACTACATCTTTCTGTCCACTTCTTGAAGGTAGATTTCCAGGGGGGGTACTGAGCAGTGTTCCCCCTAGTGGCAATGAGTTAGTGTGAGCTAGCTCACAGTTTTTTAGCCTCCGGCTCACACATTCTTGTCTTAGCTCAGGAAGGAGGGCTCCAGAGCAAACTAATCTATGCAGTAGCCAAATCGCTCGCTCACAGCTTCGGTGGCTCACAAGACACCACAGCTTAGAGGGAACATCGGTACTGAGTACTTTCTTTTCTGAAAAGGGGGTGGTAGGCCAAATAAGTTTGGGAACTTCTGGTCTAAGGCCTTCTTTTCTGCTCAAGTCCACTGATATAGTCTCCTTCTGGCCCAGCCAAATTAGAAAAGGTGCAAACTGAATTCAACAATATGCCCAGAAGGCCAACAAAGGTTAAGTTCTACAAAATGGCTCGCACCCACCTTAAATCTACCGAGTCTATGCTGTTTGAAATCATGTTATCATCACATTAACTACTGGTCTTTGTTTCTCAAAGGGTCGTGGGCAATGCTTCCTCTAAGCTGTGGAGTCTTATGGGCAGAAATTCTGCTTTGTGAGCTAGTGGCATTAAAGTTGTGCGTGAGCGATTTTGGCTACTGCATAAATGAGTTTGTTCTGGAGCCATCCCTTCCTGAGCTAAGGCAAAAATCTTTGAGCTGGAGGCTAAAAAACTGTGAGCTAGCTCACACTTACTCAGCTTAGAGGGAACACTGGTTGTGGGGAAGCTCCTCTGTCCCAATAACCTCTGTCACATTCTGAAACCTGTCTTATTATGCACCTAACATTTATATTTGCAACGTATCTTGAATTCTGAACTCTGTCAAGGAGCTCTTCCATCTGGCCCAGAAACACAATCCCCCGCCCACCCCCCCATTCTAGATTTTTTTCTTCTTGGACTTTCTCTGTGGGTCTGCACAGCTACTGGCCTACACACACAGCCAGCTTGTCTACATTGTAGTCATTTTAAATAATCTCCAAACACCCTGGAGAAATCTGATCCTTCCCAGTCTCAGGTTTTGAAGACTTTTCTCTTCCCAGGTCTAATATGACCATTTTGGATTTGCTGAGCAAATTCCCACTTTTCTCTTTCCTCCTCTGCCTCCCCCCCTTTTTTTTTAACTGGACTTTCAGCCTGAAGAATTCAAAAGCTTCTTCAGCGGTCTTGTGATATTTTCGTTGATCCTAACAAAAAGATTTAAATAAATATTTAAAGAACATAAGAAGAGCCCTACTGGATCATTCCAGTGGTCCATCTAGTCCAGCATCCTGTCTCACACACTGGCCAACCAGTTCCTCTGGAGGGCCAACAACAGAGCCTAGAGGCCGAGGCCTTCATAAGTACATCAGAAGAGCCCTGCTGGATCAGACCTGTGATCCATCTAGTCCAGCATCCTGTCTCACACACTGGCCAACCAGTTCCTCTGGACAGCCAACAACAGGACCTAGAGGCCAAGGCCTTCCCCTGATGTTGCCTCCTGGCTCTGGGATTCAGGTGTTTATCGCATCCTTGAATTTCCAAACACCATGACCACAGTGCCACTTTTATTTAGTTACAAAATTTTGAAATTTTATATCTCACCCTATTAGGAGATCAGTGAATAGAAATAAATCCCTGTGTGTTTTCCCTTCCCCCATTAAAAAGCCAGCCTAGTTTGGATGAAGACTGTAGTATAAAGGAACGGTGTGTGTGTGGGGGGGCAGGTTAAGCCAATTTGGTGTAGTGATTAAGAGCGACGGACTCTAATCTGGAGAATTGGGTCTGATTCCCCACTCCTCCACATGCAACCAGTTGGGTGACCTTGGGTCAGTCACAGTTCTCTCAAGAGCAGTTCTGTCAGAGTTCTCTCAGCCCCACCTACCTAACAGTGTGTCTGTTGTGGGGACAGGGAGGGAAGGACATTGTAAGATGCTCTAGGACTCCGAGGGAAGGGCGTGGTAAAAATCCAATCTCTTTTCTCTTCTTCCCAACCCAAAATGGCCTTTCTGAGTTACAATTGGCCCTGTGAGAGAAACCCCGAGACTTCCCCTCTAGCCGTCTCCGTGACTAACTGTACCGAGACAAAGCCCCTTTGTTTGTACCAAGAAATATTGACTCCATCCTGATTTTAAGAGATGCTTTCCCTGTCGATGTGAAAATACCTGGATTTGACCATTCCCACATTCTCTCTTTCAATCGTCTGTCTAGATTCTCACGCTCAAGAGTTCTGATGGAGAGGCGCATGGCTCCCGTCCTGCCTCCACAAGTGGCCCTGGAGAGAAATTTCTTCTTCTGATTTTTTTCCCCCTAGTGACAATGGAACGCAGAAGCCCAATAGAACTTTCCTGGCCCTTTCTATGCATTTTCTGTCCAGGGACAACCATGTGCCATTGCTGACAGAGACAGTAGCTCTATGTTCGGCTTTAGTACCAAGCACGCCTTTCTCCTCATCTTGGCGTCGCTTTCCTAGCATCAGCAAATATGTCCCTTGCCCTTTTGCTGCTATTTCCCCTTCGATTCTCTGTGCCCCGAAGCTCCCTAGCTCCTGTCTTGTTTGGTACCTCTCTGTTTACGGGCGACTCTGTAGTTTTTGGTGTTAAGCCCCAGCAATCCAATTCTGCCGAAGTTCAAGCAGGGCCTGGCGCATTCACACAGAGTCTCCGCTGGTGCCCCAATGCGCTTCCTCCCAACACTACATTTACGCAGTGAGACCCCACAGCTCTCTCTAAAAACATGTCAGAAACCCATCCAAAAAAATCCATGGGTGCAGTCTGAAGTGATGTCCTGAGGAAGAAGAAGAAGAAGAAGAGTTGGTTTTTATACCCCGCTTTTCTCTGCCCTAAAGAGTCTCAAAGTTGGCTTACAATCACCTTCCCTTCCTCTCCCCACAACAGGCAACTTGTGAGGTAGGTGGGGCTGAGGGAGTTCGGAGAGAACTGGGACTGGCCCAGGGTCACCCAGCAGGCTGCATGCAGAGGAACGAGGGAATCAAACTGGGCTCTCCAGATTAGATTCTGCCGCTCTGAACCAATGCTCCCTCTAAGCTGTGGAGTCTTGTGAGCAAAAATTCTACTTTGTGAGCTACTGACATTAAAGTTGTGAGTGAGCAATTTGGCTGCAGCATAAATTAGTTTGCTCTGGAGCCATCCTTCCTGAGCTAAGACAAAAATGCGTGAGCCAGAGGCTAAATAACTGTGAGCTAGCTCACACTAGAGATGTAAAATTTCCGGAAATTTTGAAGCTCGGAAAAAACCCCGGGTTTTTTCCAGTTTTTTTCGGGGGGGAAAGGAAATTTCTGGAAAAATTGAAAAAAATGCTACATTAGCACTTTTTTTGTCTTTTCTAGATTGAAAGTCATTCTGTTACTTTAGGAACAAAATATGACTATGGACATTTTTACTTGGCATGAAATTATCACAACTAGCATATTAAAAATATAGTGTATCCAAACAATTATTACAAAAAGAATACCCGCCCACATGCAAAAACAAAACTGAAACCTTTTTCTTTTCTCGTGACAATAGCACCTCCTAAAGGAAGAAATGCATCTTGTTCTTGCATCGGAGAGTTCAGTTTGTAACCTAGGACTTGCATGTCCTCAGTGCACAGAAATTAGATCAATCTAATACCATAGATATATATATTAGAAATGATTTGGAAAATATTTGAACACCTTGTCTTAAAATATTTTATTCATCATGTTAAAATAAAGCGTTCCATAATCATTTTTTTTTCTTTTCTTTTTTCAATGTTTCCAATTTTTTGGAAAAAAAAAAAAGGCTTCAGGAAAAAAACGGGGGGGGGGAACGGTTTTTTCCCAATTTTTTCCGGTTTTTTTCTGGGCCTTCACATCTCTAGCTCACACTAACTCAGCTTAGAGGGAACACTGCTCTTAACCACTACACCACAGACAAAGGAATACATGTTATGGATCCCCAGTCTTTCCACAGAGGTTCCTGATGGATACTGTGGTTGTATTGATTTGTTTTTATTTAAAACATTTATTAGCCGCCTCTCTACCTGGCAGAACTCGAGAGGGCTTACGATGCAAATTAAACAATTATTTTAGAAAACACAGATCCAGTGGAGTTAGCCGTGTTAGTCTGTTGCTGCATCTGATGAAGAGAGCTATGTTTCTCAAAAGCTTATGTTTGTTAGTCTTAAAGGTGCTACTGGGCTTTTTATACCACTTTAAAAAACATAAAAGTCCACAATCGATCATCTGAATTAGAAGGTTGGTTTTTATACCCTGCTCTTCACTACCCGAAGGAGTCTCAGAGCGACTTACGATCGCCTTCCCTTCCACTCCCCAGAACAGACACCCTGTGAGGTAGGTGGGGCTGAGAGAGCTCTTTCGAGAACCGTGACTGACCCAAGGTCACCCAGCTGGTTTCATTTGGAGGAGTGCGGAATCTAACCCAGTTCTCCAGATTAGAGTCTTAACCACTACACCACAGCTAGCTCTTAGGAGGACTGCCAAAAAAATAAAAACTAACCTAGCCCGATGCAGTCCTGAATAAAATTGTCTTCAACTGCCTCCAAGGAGCTTTGAGTCTCAAAAGCTTATGCCCTCAAAATTTTGTTGGTCTCTAAGTTGTTACTAGACTTGAATCTAGCTGTTCTACTCCCTCCAGAAGATTGAAGGGAAGAGGGTCAGGCGCACCGTCCTGTGGAGGTTGTTCGATAATTGTGGGGGCGCCATTAAAAAGGCACTGAACATTTTACACTACAACATTTATTTACTATAGATATTTATTTGGTTAGCTATAATCCACCTTTCTCGCAGAGCAACACAATAGGAGTTGGACTACGGGAATTCTCTAATGTGCGATACAATAGGAGTTGGACCTTAGAAGTCTGAAAATAAAGAGAAATCTCCAACAGAGCTTAATCAAAGCACGAGCTTTCAAACCATGATTTGTTAAGTGTTCTAGAAACTACACTGTCAGAAGCATACCCACCTCGGGTCTCAGCAAGCAAGGCAGACTATAAATATCCTAAATCAATTCAATAAACATCAGGGGTATGAGTTTTCTTGAGTCACTGCTCACTTCTTCAGATCTCGACTCTTGCTCTTTTCTATGGCTACAGACAGACTAACATAGCTACCCTTCTCTATAAATAAATGTTTGCCAAGAAGGCCCAGGTGGGTCAGGACTCAGAGGACGGGGGTGGTGGTGGTTTTGTGTCTGTGGGGTGCTGCTTTGCCTCCCCCCCCCAGTCGAATTCAAACGGCATGACTGGAAAACAATGTCCCCAAGAATAGTTTATCAGCTCCTTCAGACTTTGGATAGAAGAAGTTTCCTAGCAGAGGAACAAGACTCCAGCAGCACCTTAAAGACTGCCAAAGTTTGTGGCAGGGAATGAGCTTTTGTGAGTCACTGCTCACTTCTTCAGACCTGAAGAAAGACGAGCAGATATGTCTGAAGAAGTGAGCAGTGACTCTGGACAGCTCGTCTCCTGCCGCAAATCTTGTCAGTCTTTCAGGTGCTGCTGGACTCTTGCTCTTTTCTACCGCTACAGACAGACTCACGCTACCGAAAGACTAGCCATCTTGATCAATCTGAAGAAGTGAGCAGTGACTCCCAAAAGCTGCCACAAATGTTGTTTGTCTTTAGGGCCATACTGAACTCTTTCTCTTTTCTCACAAAAGCTCCCCCCCTGCCACAAATGTTGTTTGCCTTTAAGGTGATGCTGGGCTCTTGCTCTTTTTTCCACAAAAGAAAAAAAATGTTGTTTGTCTTTAAGGCGCTCCTGGACTCTTGCTCTTTTCTACTGCTACAGACAGACAGACTGACACGGCTCCCCATCTTGACCCAGCGGAAGAGGCTGCAGGAAAACTCCAGATCTGTCAGCAACGTGGCGGCGGGGAGGGGGGGGGGGAGAGGAGAGAAACAATGGCTTTGTCTTTGCATCCGTCCCAAATCATCCAGTGCCTCCTTGCTTTGTATTTAACTTTTTGGGGTTTTTTTTAAAAAAAAGGATTCCCATCCACTCGTTAACAGATTTGGTGGGGCTGGCGGGGGTGCGGTGGGTTACAGCGCACAAATATGACAATGACATTTCCCCGCCGCCCTCCACCGAGTTAAGTCAGTGGCAAGGTGTGTGCCGGGGGATGGGGGGGTGTCCCTCTGCCCCCCACTTGCCTGCCCGCCTTGCATTGCCCCCGCCTCGCAGGGGGCCCCGAGCGCGTCTCCAACTCACCCAGACCGCGCCTGGTCCGCTGATGCTGCGAGGGGGGAAGTCAAAGGTCACTTTCCCACGGAAGGGGGGGGAGGAGGAGAGGGACAGGAAGTGACCTCCCTCTTCCTTTCTTCCTCGATGCCTTGCTAGGAAGGTGCACTCTCTCCCCTTAACCCTTAATGTCATTGTCGCCGGAAAGCGACGCGACCGGCGGGGGAAGCAGCGCGCGGAACGAGCTGTGTTAGCGAAGGGTGCTTCTCTTTCTCCTTAATAATATGGGGATTTTTTTAAAAAAAAAGTCGTTTTTTATTCGCATTTATCCTTATTGGCGTTGCGCTCTCTTCCTGAGCCTGACTCTCACTGGAAAGCGTAACTGCCCTACCCAAGAGAGTTATTTTAGTGAAGGCTGCGTCTCTTCCTCCTTCATAACATGGGGGGTGTTTTTAGTCATTTTATTTATTTGCTTTTATTAAGTTCAAAACCCTTATTGGCATAGAATCATAACCATACAGTCGCCATTCAGTTCATGGATTTGACACACGGCTTCCTCATTATAAGGCAGTTACAGAACTTGGCGAGCGCTTCAATAACAAATGTGCTTTTATTATTTGCGTTGCGCTCTTAAAGCGTAACTGTCCCAAAGAGAGTTATTTTAGTGAAGGCTGCTTCTCCTTGTATTCATTATTATTTGCGTTGCACTCTCTCACTTCGTGTGACTCTCACTGGAAAGCGTGTTGTTGTTGTTCAGTCGCACAGTCCAGCTCTTCGCGACCCCATGGAACACATCAGGCCAAGCCCTCCTGTCTTCTGTCTGCTCTGGAGTTTGCTCAACTTCATGTCCGTTGCATCGATGACACTGTCTAACCATCTTATCCTTTGCCGTCCCCGTCTTCTTTGACCTTCAATCTTTCCCAGCATCAGGGTCTTCTCCAGTGAGTGCTCCCTTCTCATTTGGTGGCCAAAGTATTTGAGCTTCAGTTTCATTATCTGGCCTTCCAGGGAACAGTCAGGGTTGATTTCTTTTAGGATTGACTGATTTGATCTTCTTGCAGTCCAAGGGACTCTCAAGAGTCTCCTCCAGCACCATAGTTCAAAAGAATCTATTCTTCGGCGCTCGGCCTTCCTTATAGTCCAACTCTCGCAGCCATACATGACAACTGAGAATACCATTGCTTTGACCATGCGGACTTTTGTTGGCAAGGTGATGTCTCTACTTTTTATCATGCTGTTTAGGTTCGCCATCGCTTTCCTCCCAAGGAGCAGGCGTCTTTTAATTTCATGGCTGCAGTCACAGTCTGCGGTGATCTGGGATCCCAGGAACGTGAAGTCTGTCACTACTTCCACGACTTCCCCTTCTATTTGCCAAGGAGTGATGGGGCCGGATGCCATGATCTTAGTTTTTTTGATGTTGAGCTTCAAGCCCACTTTTGCGCTCTCCTCTTTTACCCTGAGCAAGAGGCTCTTTAGGTCCTCTTCACTTTCAGCCATTCGAGTGGTATCATCTGCATATCTGAGGTTGTTGATCTTTTCCCCAGCAATCTATTCTTCAGCACTTGGCCTTCCTTATAGTCCATCTCTTGCAGCCATACATGACTACTGGGAATACCATTGCTTTGACCATGCAGACTTTTGTTGGCAGGG
>NW_015176044.1:13242-18403 GCF_001447785.1 Gekko japonicus | reverse complement strand
TCTAACCATCTCATCTTTTGCCGTCCCTGTCTTCTTTGACCTTCAATCTTTCCCAGCATCAGGGTCTTTTCCAGTGAGTGCTCCCTTCTCATTTGGTGGCCAAAGTATTTGAGCTTCAGTTTCATTATCTGGCCTTCCAGGGAACAGTCAGGGTTGATTTCTTTTAGGATTGACTGATTTGATCTTCTTGCAGTCCAAGGGACTCTCAAGAGTCTTCTCCAGCACCCTAGTTCAAAAGAATCTATTCTTCGGCGCTCGGCCTTCCTTATAGTCCAACTCTCGCAGCCATACATGACTACTGGGAATACCATTGCTTTGACCATGCGGACTTTTGTTGGCAGGGTGATGTCTCTACTTTTTATCATGCTGTTTAGGTTCGCCATCACTTTCCTCCCAAGGAGCAGGCGTCTTTTAATTTCATGGCTGCTGTCACAGTCTGCGGTGATCTGGGATCCCAGGAACGTGAAGTCTGTCACGACTTCCACGACTTCCCCTTCTATTTGCCAAGGAGTGATGGGGCCAGCCTTCCTTATGGTCCAACTCTCCCAGCCATACATACCATTGCTTTGACCATACGGACTTTTGTTGGCAGGGTGATGTCTCTACTTTTTATTATGCTGTCTAGGTTTGCCATTGCTTTCCTCCCAAGGAGCAGGTGTCTCTTAATTTCATGGCTGCAGTCACCGTCTGCAGTGATCTTGGATCCCAGGAACATGAAGTTCCATGACTTCCCCTTCTATTTGCCAAGGAGTGATGGGGCCAGATGCCATGATCTTAGGTTTTTTTGCTGTTGAGTTTCAAGCCAACTTTTGCGCTCTCTTCTTTCACTCTGAACAAGAGGCTCTTGAGGTCCTCTTCACTTTCTGCCATTAGAGTGGTATCGTCTGCATATCTGAGGTTGTTGATGTTTTCCCTGACAAAATTGCCCCCAAAAGAGTTATTTAAGTGAACGCTGCCTCTCTTCTCCCTTAATAACATGAGGGCCATCTGTAGTCATTTTACTTATTTGCATTTATTTTTATTTGCCTTGCACTCTCTCCCTGAGCCTGACTCTCACGGGAAAGCACAATTGCTCAAAAAAGATAGATTCAGCTGGGTAGCCCTGTTGGTCTGAAGCAGCAGAACAAAGTCTGAGTTCAGTGGCACGTTTAAGACCAACAAGGTTTTATTAAAGGGATAAGCTTTTGTGCACACGCACACTTCATCAGATACAGTGAAATGGAAATTACCAGTCCATACATATAGGTAGAGGGTGAGCAGTAAATTAGCATACAGCGTAATGAAGATGTTGAGCAGATTCAAGGACCAAGCAGGAACCTCAAGCTTCGTTTATATGGTTTAACATTTGTTTTGGGTTTCATTCCGAGGGAAAAGATAGTGAAGGAAATAAATATGCCCCTATCTATACCTTGTGGCTAATAGCCACTGATGGACCTCTGCTCCATATGCTTATCTAATTCCCTTTTGAAGCCGTTCATGCTTGTAGCCGCCACCACTTCCTGTGGCAGTGAATTCCTCCTTAATAATACGGGGGATATTTTTAGTAGTTTTATTTATTTGCATGTATTATTATTATTTGTGTTGCACTCTCTCCTTGAGTGTGGCTCTCACTGGAAAGCGTAATTGCCCCAAAAAGTTGTTACTAAAGGCTGCTTCTCCTTCTCCTGAATAATACGGGGACTCTCTCTAGTTGTTTTATTTATTTGCATTTCTTTTTATTTGTGTTGCACTTTTGGTTTCTTTTTGCCTTTTTGATTTCCTTCCTCTCCCTCTTTGTAGCCAAGTGAGTAAGGGTGTCTTTCCACAGTCAGAGGCAGTGACCTAAGAGAAAGGGGGAGGAGATGGAAGAGGAGGACCGGGGGGGGGGGGCCTGGAATGGGCAAGAGATCAAGGAAAAGTCCCAATTCCACCCAGGCTGGGAGTGTTGAATTCTGGGAAAGAGCTGTGCGAGAGATTGTGACTCAGGACACTGTGACCGCAAAAGGACACAACCAATGCTTCCGGCTGTTCTGCTACCATGAGACCAATGGGCCCTGAGAGGTTTGCAGCCAGCTCCATGGACTTTGCAGCCACTGGCTGAAGCCAGAGAAGTGCACAGCAAGAAGCAGATCCTGGGCCCGGTGACCCTGGAGCATTTCCTGGCCATCCTGCCCCAGGAAGTGCAGTCCTGGGTCAGAGGATGTGGGCCGGAGACCAGTTCCCATGATTCTTGACCCTGTGGTTGAAAGCAGCTCTGCTGGTTGAGGAAGAGATGAGGAGTCTGGGAGTGGGGCAGGATCTGTCTCCTCGGCCTGTTCCTTTCTTTCTCTTACCAGTCTCTCTTACTGTTGTTTCAGATGTGGGGACCATCCGTGAAGATGGAGACAAAGTTGAGGCAGAGGCAGAGGAAAGTTGTCTGAGGTAGAGGAAAGTCAGAGGGCACAGGCACAGGAGCGTGCCCAAGATGCCCTGTCAAGTGGTAAGGGTGCCTCCTGCCTTGATGGGATTGGGGCACCTAGTCAAGTTTTTGGATAGAAGGTTTAAGACAGGAGACAAAGAGTACTTCTGCTCACTGCACAGAGTGGACTTCTGGGACTCACTGCCATAGGGTGTAGTGATGGCCACTCACTTGAAGACAAATTCATGGAAGGCAATTCCATTCTTATTTATATTAATTAGAATATTTATACCTTACCTTCCATTAGAGGGACTTCTTTTGTTGTTGTTCAGTCGCACAGTCGAGTCCAACTCTTCGCGACCCCATGGACCAGATCCTGCCAGCCCTCCTGTCTTCCGCCGTCCTCTGAAGTTTGCTCAATTTCATGTTCGTTGCATCTATGACACTGTCTAACCATCTCATCCTTTGCCGTCCCCTTCTTCTTTGACCTTCAGTCTTTCCCAGCATCAGGGTCTGCAGTGAGTGCTCCCTTCTCATTTGGTGGCCAAAGTATTTGAGCTTCAGTTTCAATATCTGGACTTCATGTGGCTCAAAAAGCAAATCAAGACAAATCGGGGTGTGGCTCCTAGCTGTGGTGTGTCAGCATGTGCTGCAAATAAGACATCAGCTGGTGATCTAGATGATCTGACAGTTCCTAACAGCCACTTCAGCTGAACTAAACTGGTTCTGACCAGTGCTGGTAGTCGAAGTCAGAGTGATTCAGCACTAATAGCTGATTGGTGGAGGTTGTGTACATAAGTGATCATGTATTGTACAGATTTTTCTCTGCTTATGGATGTGTGTATGGCGAAGCACTTTGTCAGTGCATACCAGCATCTTCTTTCTTGTGTAAATAAACTTGTAAATAACTTTTCCACAAGGCTGTGTGGACAGTTGCCTCTTTGGATATTACTCACTACCCCAGAATTCACAGCACACTACACCAACACGGTGAGTAAACGGAACCTCCATGTTCTGGGACAGCATAACTCTGATAAACCCTTTGCTAGGAACAAATAATAGGGCATCTGTGGCCCTGCTTAAAGGCTTTCCAGGGGCATCTGGCTGGCCAGCCACAAAAAAGAAACCGGACTAGGGATGCTTGGCTGCGGCCTGGCTCCTCATGAGCTTTGGGAATTTGTCGATTTATAAACTAAACTTTTAGACCACCCTCCTCTGTGCACACAAGGCTCAGGGCGGTGAACGACAATAAAAGACGTTAATAAATTAATAAAAACAGTTCAAAACAGTGAAAGAATACACAAAGCATTACCAGATGGCGCTAAAAACACCAGATTGTGCCACTACCTTGGTGGTGGTGGGGAGGCAGAGAATGGGGAGGGGGGGCCCTCCATTGATAGGGAGGCATCCAAAAAGGCCCTGGCGCTGGTCGAGGACAGCCAGATGTCTTTCAGGCTGGGGATCACCAATAGGTTCTTCTCTGCAGAGCGTAGTACTCTTTGGGGGGTATACCAGAGGAGGTGATCCTGAAGATACGTGGGTCCCGGACCATTTAGGGTCTTAAAAGTTAATACCAGAACCTTGAACACGGGTTGGATATATGCTGTCTGTGGTGTTCCAGTAAGGACCCGTGCCACTGCATTCTGGACCAGCTGCAGTTTCCGGATCCGTTTCAAGGGTAGCCCTGTGTAGAGTGAGTTACAGTAATCCAATCTGGAGGTGACTATTACTGTAGCTAGGTCAGGGTGAGACAGTGTCAGCAAGCTGCCATTCTGTTTTCTGTGACCTCTGTGTACATATCCTTTCCCTGTTACACCCGGCTTGGTTTCTATCATCCTGCTCCTGCTTTGGAATGCGTAAGATAACTGCTGGAGGTTGTGTGGGGGAGAAGATGCTGTAATGCTTGCCTATTGATTTTCCCATGAGTACTGCACCTGTGTTTTGTCTGATGTCCTGCCTGGTTCTCACGTACTGGGCGCGCAACCGTTTCATTAGCCCGCCAGCGGGAAAGCAATTCATTGGATCTGTATCTATTTGAAGTTCCTTTATTATGCTTGACCTAACTGTGTATCCCCAGTTCTAACAAAGAATGATCATTTCCCCTCTCTCTCTTCCAAAGAACCAAGGAATGTAAAAGAGAGCAGAGGTCCATCAGTGGCTATTAACCACAAGGTATAGATAGGAACTCTCAGTTTCCAGTTAAGACCCAGAATACAATAGTAAACCTGACATCTTTCTCCCTTCACTCCCTTAAGAGATGCCCACCATTCAAACCCCTATAAAAGCCCTGATAAGCAAGCTGGCCTTGCAGCCCCACTGGAAGATCTCCGAGGAGGAGGTCTGTCCCCCCCATCCTCTTCAGGGAGCCCAGCCAGAACCACAACAGAAAAGCCCCGGGCCCTGATAAATGGCAAATCTTAGACTGGTTGTGTGCCAAGATGTCAGCTTTTGGATTATTGTGCAAATGTTTCTGAGTTCTTTGTCTGTGTAGGACAGGTGTAAAAATATCCTGTTTGTAGGAGGGAAAACAATCGAGTAAAGAGAGACGCGGCATGAGCCCTTTGGCCTAAACATCTGGTTGTGGGCTCCTTCTCGGGCTGTGTTTCAGGCAGGGTTTTGGAGCTGCGAGTGCTTCATTGACTAGGCTTCCCAAGTCCCCCCGGGGGGCGGGGAAACCCCCGCCCCAGAGGCCCGTTCCCCGCCGGCGGCGGATTGGGCCCCGGGGGGAACCCCACCCCGGCATGCGCGGCACCAGGAAGTGACATTATGACGCCGGGCACGCCG
>NW_015176044.1:914-13209 GCF_001447785.1 Gekko japonicus | reverse complement strand
GCAGACCGGGAGCCTCCCCCCCCCCCGGTAAGTAGATTTTTCAACTTGGCAACCCTATCATTGACTGTTGGGAAGACCAGTTCTGGGAAAGGGGGACGGGGTGGAGTGTGTCCCCGCTGACTCCCCATCGATACCATAGAGACTAGGGCATAGACCAGGGGTGGCCAAACTTGCTTAACGTAAGAGCCACATAGAATAAACATCAGATGTTTGAGAACCGCAAGACATGAACAAATATTACACACATGTTTTTATTGAAAAATAATGCAAATTTGCTTTTTATGAACATTCATTTAGACTGTGTGAAAGAGCCACGTGCGGCTCCCGAGATGCAGTTTGGCCACCCCTGGCAGAAACGGCGGTATCCTTCTCTCCCAAGGAGCCAAGATGGCAATTATGGGCATTGTGAGACACCCCCTGGGGATCCCGTCAGCACACTGACACACCCTCCTCTCCCTCGGCGTCCTCCCTCCTCTCTTCCCCAGCCTCTCAACATATTAAGGAGATGGCTAAGTCACCACCCGTTTCCGCTAAAAACAGGACTGAAGTAAAGCATAAGCCTTGACATGGCACAAGAAACGATACAAAAATTACACTGCAAGATCCTAATTTCGGTAACTTAAACACAGTAGCATAGACCACAGTCCTTAACGATTTACGTAAGTAACCTTGTAGGTCATTTAGTACAGTCCAACTCTCTTGCCGGCGTAGAAAAGCTCTCTTGCATCGTTTTGCATGGTTTCCAAAAAGCTGGGAGAGTGGGAGCCTTCCTCGCCTCCCCGGGTAGGCCATTCCTTACGGCGGGGGCCACAGCAGAGAAGGCACAGGTATGGGCATTTGTTGGCTTTGCCCATTTGCAGGTTCGTACCTGCAGAAGACCTTTTTTGGATGAGTGAAGCTGTCATGGTGGCGCATAATGGGAGAGGCGGTCCTGCAAATTGGAGGGTCTAAGGCAATGAAGGACTTTCTTTGTAGCAGGTACTCATTTGCATATTAAGCGACACACCCCTAATGTAGCCAATCCTCCAAGAGCTTACAGTAGCTCCTGTAAGAAGAGCTCTATAAGCTCTTGGAAGATTGGCTACATTAGGGGTGTGTGGCCTAATATGCAAAGGAGTTCCTGCTACAAAAAGCCCTGGAGCCCATACTTTAAATTGAGCCCAGTGACTGTGGGGCAGCCAGTGGAGTGACTGTAGGATGGGAATAATCTGCTTGCTCCCTCTAGCTCCCGGTAATAGCTGAGCCGTGGCGTTGTGCACCAATTGGGAGTTTCTGAATTGATTTTGAGGGAAGACCAATGGACAGTGCAACGAGGTTTGAGTCCAGGGGCACCTTTAAGACCAGCCAAGTTTTATTCTGGGCATAAACTTCCGTGTAGTTCTATCTGAAGAAGTGTGCATGAAAACAAGAGCTTATACCCAGAATAAAACTTTGTTGGTCATAGAATTATAGAGTTGGAAGGGACCTCCATGGTCATCTAATCCAACCCTCTGCACAATGCAGGAGATTCACAACTACCTCCTCCAGCACCCCCAGTGACCCCTGCTTTATGCCCAGAAGAGGGCAAGAAACAACAACAACCACCCTCCAGGATCCCTGGTCAAACTGGCCTGGAGAAAATTGCTTCCTGACCCCAAAGAGGCAATCAGCATTTCCTTGGATGCATAAGAAAGTGCCACAAGAACTAAGCACTGAGGCAACCCTTTCTGCCCTCCCTCTCATGATCTGCCTAAGTTCATAGAATCAGCATTGCTGTCAGTTGGCCATCTAGCCCTTGTTTGAAAACCTCCAAAGAAGGAGAGCCCACCACCTCCCGAGGCTCTGTCAGGAAGTTTCAAACATTGCTAAAGATCTTTCTATAGTCTGAGCATTTTGAACATTTCTTCCTGTTTAGGGTAAGATAGATTCAAGCTTTCTGTTGTTCAGTCGCACAGTCAAGTCCGACTCTTTGTGACCCCATGGACCACATCACACCAGGCCCTCCTGTCTTCCGTCGTGCTCCGAAGTTTGCTTAATTTCATGTTCATTGCCTCGTAACACTGTCTAACCATCTCATCCTTTGCCGTCCCCTTCTTTGACCTTCAATCTTTCCCAGCATCAGGGTCTTCTCCAGTGAGGGCTCCCTTCTCATTTGGTGGCCAAAGTATCTGAGCTTCAGCTTCAGTATCTGGCCTTCCAGGGAACAGTCAGGGTTGATTTCTTTTAGGATTGACTGATTTGATCTCCTTGCAGTCCAAGGGACTCTCAAGAGTCTTCTCCAGCACCATAGTTCAAAAGAATCTATTCTTTGGCACTCGGTCTTATAGTCCAACTCTCGCAGCCATATATTACTACTGGGAATAGGGTTAGGGTTAGGGATGCTGGAGACTCTTGCAGCCATATATTACTACTGGGAATACCATTGTTTTGACCATACGGACTTTTGTTGTCAAGGTGATGTCTCTACTTTTTACACAAGTTTATATAGTTTCAATGCTTTATATGGTCTGTGGTTGTCTTTTAGATGTTAAATAAGAGTAAAGCTCTTTTCACAGGCTGAGCAGTTGCATGGTTTCTCCTTGTGTGGGTTCTTAGATGCTGTCAAAGACTGGCATGCAGACTTGAATTTCTTTCCACACTCTGAGCATTCAAAAGGGTTGTGTGGGTTCTTTGATGTGTGTGGGTTCTTTGATGCAGTTGAAGATTGCTACTCTGACTAAATCTGTTTCCACACTCTGAGCACTGAAAAAGCTTCCTCCGTAAGGTGGACTCCTTGATACTAAAGGAGAGATCAGTTGACCCTGCAACCAGCAGAGCACATTGCCCATCCTTGCTTTCTTCCCTTTGTGATCTTTTTGAGGTTTTGAACATGGCAAAAGCTCTTTTCATAGCCCGAGCATTTATGACATTTCTTCCTAGTTAAGGTGTGGATTCAAGTTTTTACAACAGTTTACATCTTTTCAGTGCTTTGTATGGTCTGTGGTCTTTTAGGTGTGAACTAGGAAAAAAGCTGTTTTCACGGGCTAAGCAGTTACCTGGTTTCTCCTTGTGTGGGCTCTTTAATGCAGTTGAAAATGGCCACTCTGACTGAATCTCTTTCCACACTCTGACCATTCAAAAAGTTACTCCCTGTGTGGGTTCTTAGATGCTTTCGAAGACTGCTACTCCAACAGAATCTCTTTCCGCAGTCTGAGCATTCAAAAGGTTTCTGCCCTGTGTGGGTTATTTGATGGCGTTCAAGTTGGTCTATCCAGGTAAATCTCTTTTCACACTGTGAGCACTCAAAAGGTTTCTCCCCTGTGTGGGTTCTTTGATGATTTCGAAGAGCGCTACTCCAACAGAATCTCTTTCCACAGTCTGAGCATTCAAAAGGTTTCTCCCCTGTGTGGGTTATTTGATGCTGTTGAAGTTGTTCTCTCCAGGTAAACCTCTTCCCACACTGTAAGCACTCAAAAGGTTTCTCCCCTGTGTGGATACTTCCGTGCAATTGAAGAGTGCCACTCTGACTGAATCTTTTTCCACACACTGAGCATTCAAAAGGTTTCTCCCCTGTGTGGGTTCTTAGATGTCGTTGAAGATTGCCACTGTGACTGAATTTCTTTCCACATAATGAGCATTCAAAAGGTTTCTCCCCTGTGTGGGTTCTTTGGTGCAGTTGAAGAGTGCCATTGTGACTGAATTTCTTTTCACACACTGAGCATTCAAAAGGTTTCTCTCCTGTGTGGGTTCTTCGGTGCAGTTGAAGAGTGCCACTCTGACTGAATTTCTTTCCACACACTGAGCATAGAAAAGGTTTCTCCCCCGTGTGGGTTCTTAGATGCTTTTGCAGATGGAAACTCTGACTGAATCTCTTTCCACACTCTGAACATTCAAAAGGTTTCTCCCCAGTGTGGGTTGTCAGATGCTGTTGAAGATTGCCACTCTGACTGAATCTCTTTCCACACTCTGAGCATTCAAAAGGTTTTTCCCCTGTGTGGGTTGTGAGATGCTTTTGAAAAGTGTTATTCAACCTGAATCTCCTTCCACACTCTGAGCACTCAAAAGGTTTCTCTCCTGTGTGGGTACTTTGGTGCAGCTGAAGAGTGCCACTCTGACTGAATCTCTTTCCACACACTGAGCATTCATAGGGTTTCTCTACAGAGTGGGTTCTCTGATGCCGTTGAAGATTACCACTCCTACTGAATTTCCTTCCACAGTCTGAGCATTCAAAAGGTTTCTCCCCTGTGTGGGTTCTTTGGTGCAGTTGAAGTGTGCCACTCTGACTGAATTTCTTTCCACACTCTGAGCATTCAAAAGGTTTCTCCCCTGTGTGGGTTCTTTTATGCCGTTGAAGATTGCCACTCTGACTGAATCTTTTTCTACACTCTAAGCATTCAAAAGGTTTCTCGCCTCTGTGTACGCTTTGGTGTACAAGGAGCTGTGATATATTTCTGAAGAACTTTCCACACTGAATGGATTCCTTTTCCAATATCCTGTGATTTGGGAAATGCACACTACGCTTTCTTCCATCTCTCTTCTCAAACATATGGCCGTCTTTATTTCTCTTAGGTCTGTCTCGATACCTGATGTTTTCTTTCAAGTTTTCACTGTTCACTCTATCTGGCATTTGCTGATGAAGTTCCTCCCCCTCCTCATTGTTCTGATCATTGTCTGCTGGAATAAAGAGTGAAATCCTGTTAGCATCCGGAAGGACAGGTAAGGTCCAAAGGCATGTATGGGACTGCCATAGGAAAGGACTGACGGCCCTTCCTGTGTTCTTGGCTGATTTCAATTAATTAATTTATTATTTAGATTTCTATCCCGCCCTCCCCGCAGGCTCAGGGCGGCTAACAGGGCATAATGCCAGATAAAACAATAAAACAATATAAAATGTTAAGCCTGGCGGAAGAGCTCCGTCTTGCAGGCCCTGCGGAACTGTACTAGGTTCCGCAGAGCCCGGATGTGTCTCTTCTGGTAGCACATTTCCCCATAATGGGGGGGGGTGGAGAGAGAGAGAGAGAGAGAGAGAGAGAGAGAAGAAATTTTCTCGATACTCCATGACATGTGGGGGTCACTACAGGGCTGTTCTCTCCCCACTGCTGTTTAACATCTACATGTGCCCCCTTGCCCAGCTGCATTAGTACACTGATAACACCCAGCTGTATCTGCTGATGGACAGCCGGCTGGACACCACCCCAGAAAACCTGGCCGAGGGTTTGGAAGCCATGGTGAGGTGGTTGGAACAGAGCTGACTGAGACTGATATCCCCCTACCTGTCTCGCCCCGACCTAGCCACAGTAATCCATGCAACGGTCACCTCTAGGCTTGATTACTGCAACCTGCTGTATGTGGGTTTGTCCTTAAGACTGATCCAGAAGTTACCACTGGTCCAGAATGCAGCAACCTGGTTCCTTACGGGGACACCGATAACTGCACACATACAACCTGTGCTTTGCCAGCTGCACTGGCTCCAAGTTGAGTACTGGATCAGGTTCAAGGTTTTGGTCTTGACTTTTAAGGCCCTATACGGTCAGGGACCAACGTGCCTACGGGACCGCCTCTCCTGTTATGCCCCCTGGAGAGCATGACGCATCAGCGACCAACACCTACTGGAAGTCCGTGGCCCAGAGAGCATTCGGCTGTCCTTAGCCAGGGCCTTCTCAGCCCCGGCTCAGACTTGGTGGAATGCTCTGCCAATTAACATCAGGGCCCCGTCGGATCAGTTATAATTTCGCATGGCCTGCAAGGCAGAGATGTTCTGGCAAGCATATGGTTGAGGACTGCGTTTTTTAAAGGTTTTTTTTAACAGGTTTAATTGGTCTTAACAACTAGCCGGTTCACTAACTGCTCCCCCCCCCCACCATTGCTGAAGTAAACTGCAGGACTTAAATTGTATTACGGCACCACATGATGTTGGGTTTTATGATATTATATTTTAGACTGTTGAAATGGATTTTATATGTATTTATATGAATTGGTTGTGCAATGCCCTGAGCCTCCTTGCAGGGAGGGCGGTATAAAAGCCTAATTATATAAATAAGATTAAAAAATTCTTCTGGACGGACGTAACTGTGGTCAAGATCAAAGCCCACGGAACCATCATAAGTGGGATGGATCTGTGAGGCAAAGCACCCGAGTTCCCCTCAAGGGTTAACGTGATCATTAAGTGGCCTACTCTTATATAGCTATAAGCACAAGGAGATCCAACAAAACATTACTCAAATAGTTATAAGGAAAATAATGGGAAATAGGATTTATAAATAAAGCATTGGTACTGGAGTAATTTTGAGAGGCAGAAATACTCACTCAGGCGCACCAATCAGACTTAATGATTATTATATACAAACAAGTGGAGACCCGCAAGAAACTTGCGGGATGGCTATCCTATTCCTCACACCTTTGCTTCCTCCTGTCTCCCTCTTTCTTTCTTTCTTTCTTTCTTTCTTTCTTTCTTTCTTTCTTTCTTTCTTTCTTTCTTTCAAATCCCACCCTCCCCAGGCTCCACCCCACAAATGTCCAGGAATTTCCCAACCTGGAGTTGGCAACACGATTTCCTTCCCACCCAACAGCCAACCTACCTTCATCTAGTTCTCTGTCTTCAGCTTTCCATCTCCACACCCCTCCCCCACAGCCTCTACCTAGGAAAATTACAGTCTTTCTCCACAGTGGGGACCAGTGTTCCCTCTAAACTGAGTTAGTGTGAGCTAGCTCACAGTTTTTTAGCCTCCGGCTCACACATTTTTGTCTTTGCTCAGGAAGGATGGCTCCAGAGCAAACTAATTTATGCAGTAGCCACAATCGCTCGCTCACATCTTTAATGCCAGTAGCTCACAAAGTAGAATTTTTGCTCACAAGACTCCGCAGCTTAGAGGGGGCATTGGTGGGGACCAAAGCAGCTTACATTATTCTCTCCTTTTTATCTGCACAACAACCCTGTGAGGTTGGCTAGGTTGAAAGTATGTGACTGGTCCAAAATCACCCAGTCAGCTTCCACTGCAAGATGAGGATCTGAACCTGGGTCTCACAGACCCTAATCTGAAGCTCTAACTGATGCACCGCACTGGCTTTTATAGGGTGGCTGCTGATGAACAGTAGCAAGCAGCTGGGCCTAATTGAGTCATGCAAATCAAGTGGTATCAAGTCACCCAGAGGGTGCTGCCTAGGGATGCCAGCCTCCAGGTGGGACCTGGGGATCCCCCGGAATGACAGCTCATCTCCAGGCTACAGAGATAACTTCCCCTGGAGAAAATTGATGCTTTTAAAATATAAAATTATTTATGATATGTTATAATCATCTGTGCACGGTATTTGTTGTATGTTGGTCATCCCAATGGCAGCAATTTGCACACTGGGCACCTAAGAAAGACCCTTACCCAGAGAGGCCACGGTCCCATAGTTCTCCAGCATGACTTCCCTGTAGAGGGCTCTTTGTCCCGGTTCCAGCAGGGCCCACTCCTCCTCAGTGAAACGCACGGCCACCTCCTCAAAGGAAAAGGGAGACTGAAAGGAAAAGCAGATTCCCTCATCAGAGATTGCACAATGGAAGGGAGTAGTCTGGGAGGGTACAGGATGTAAGGCCTGGGATGGGTAAAGGGAACAGCATCCAGAGGATCTCTCGCCTGGACAACTTGTAGAAACTGCAGGAGCAAAAGCTCCCCTGAGAAAGGAGGAGGGACCCAGGCTGTCCACCCCCCACTCATCTCTCCTACCTGGACTGGAGGCGCATCAGCCGTTTCCACACCTCTGAAAAGACAACAGCTCAACAGCATCTCTTCACTGCCTGTTACTGAGATAAAGGAGGAAGGAGGGGTATTGGCCATGACTCTGTGTTCCATTTGCTTGTTTCTTCCCTGCTTCATGCACTCCTTTGCAATGGGTTTGAAAACCCGCCCTGTGTACACTCAAACAAATCCTTTAAGACTTTTTACTAAATTCTGGGAGAGGAGGAGGAGATTGGATTTATACCCCACCCTTCACTACCCGAAGGAGTCTCAGAGCCGCTTATAATCTCCTTTCCCCTCCCCACAACAGACACCCTCTTTCAAGAACTGCTCCTGAGAGAACAGCTCTGAAACAACTTGTGACTGACCAAAGGTCACACCAGTAGCTGCATGTGGAGGAGTGGGGAATCAAACCCAGTTCTCCCAGGTTAGCGTCCGCACTCTTAACCAATACACCAAACCGGCTCTCAGTACCTATGAGCTTCAGGAGTAATAGATGCTGCCAACATATTCCAGATTTCCGCGAGACTTCTGTCTGGACTGGCAGGGGGGAAATGGGTGTGTGTGTAGAAATGAGGTCACGTGACACGACACCATCGCATTTGACCCAAAACCCAGGCGTGACTGGAGCACATCTGGAACATCTAGGGTAATATCAATGAGTTTTCAGAGCGTCTGTTGTCATGCTAACGTCACAACCATGTTTCCAGCCAGACACAGCATCAACATGACACCACGTCTGTCCTGAGCCCTTCCCAAAGCAACGGGGGGGGGGGTGCTGGGCCACACCCTGCCATCCCTACTCCAGCATCCTGTTTCCCGCACTGAAGAAGAAGAGAAGAGATTGGATTTATATCCCGCCCTTCACTCGGAGTCTCAGAGCAGCTTACAAACTCCTTTCCCTTCCCCTCCCCTCCCCTCCCCACAACAGACACCCTGTGAGGTAGGCGGGGCTGAGAGAGCTCTTTCAAGAACTGCCCTTTCAAGGACAGCTCTTGTTAAAACTATGGCTTGCCCAAGGTCATCCAGCAGGTGCATGTGGAGGAGTGGGGACTCAAGCCCGGTTCTCCCAGATTAGAGTCCGCACACTTAACTGAACCTCACTGGGTGCTGGTAGGCAATCCCGCCCCAATGATGTATGTGTATTATTATTATTATTATTATTATTATTATTATTATTATTATTATTAACCACGACACCAAACTGGCCCACCAGATGCCCCTGTAAGCACGGGCACAGAAGCCAAATCTTCCCATGATTATTGGGCCCCAGGAACTGGTTCTCAGCACTCTGCTGCCCCAGAAGGTGGGGGCTCCCTTGATTCACCAGGGTGCACAGCTCTGCCCAGGTTTGTCTACCTTTTCACTTTTGAGCCTGTCACGAAAGTGGGTCCCCAGTTGTTTTAAATTGTTGTTGTAAGCCGCCCTGAGCCGCCTCGGTGGGAGGGCGGGGCAAAAATCCAATTAAATAAATAAACAAGTACTTGCATTTTCTTTAGAACTGCCATTCTGTAAGTATTGTCTGGATTGTTTCCCAAGCCATGATGTACCTGACTACGCCAGTTTGGTGTAGTGGTTAAGTCTGTGGACTCTAATCTGGGAGAACCAGGTTTGATTCCCCACTCCTCCTCCACTTGCACCTGGCTGGATGGCCTTGGGCAAGCCCTAGTTCTGATAAGAGCTGTTCTTGAAAAAGAGCAGTTTCTGTCAAGAGCTCTCTCAGCCCCACCTGCCTCACAGGGTGTCTGTTGTGGGGAGGGGGAGGGAGTTTGTAAGCCGCTCTGAGACTCCTTTGGGTAGTGAAGGGCGGGGTATAAATCCAATCTCTTCTTCTTCTGACCTAATGAGCATCTGCAGGTAGTTTACCTTCCAGCAGGACAGCTGCCAGCTGTGAACTGTCAAAGTAATTGCTTGACAGCTGAAGAATCTAGATGGTTAGATCAACTGACCGATCCCCTTGATCGGTCAGTCAGGTAGGGAACTGGCAGCCGAGCTTGTATAAAAGCAGGAGTGAGGAACAAGAATGCAAGAGCTTGAGAAGAGACACCAGGGAAGAACAAAGAAAAACCTTCTATCTCTTGTCATGAAGAGCTCGTGAACCTGGAAGAAGAGATTTTCACTCTCTTCGGCACTTCTGCACCAGTGCTGCTGGGCGAGTGTTTAGAGGCTAGTCAGTTAGGTTTCTTATTCTGTCTTTGTTTTGGTGTACACACCTTTCCCCCCCAACTTATATGTTTTTATATATGTTTGCCTTGTGTAAATACATTTCCAAATTCTGTTTTTATACAACCAGAGTAAGTTACTGGCCCAGAACCCAGGGTTATTATTATTTATTCCAGTGCCATAGAGCTAGGCTACCAAAGCTGTTAATTCCCATTGAACACACCAAATTCAATTTATTTTTTGTCAGCTTGGCCAATAACATTGGGGGCACACCTCAATGTTATGACAGAGCCACCTCTTAGAAGGAAGGTGAGATGTGGATATTTTAATTAAGTGAGGGAATTGTCCTCCATGAATTTGTCTAATCTCCTTTTGGAAGCATCACAGTTAGTGGACACTGAGGGCCACAAACTAACTCTTGTGTTGTGTGAAGAAGTATTTAATTCTTTTCCTGACCTGAATTCTCCACCTATCAAACTCACAGGAGTGCCACAACCACATCCAGGCAGAAAGAGACCTTACCACAGGAGAGGACGTCTTGAGCACCCTCCTGGGCCTGCGCACACTGCCCTTGTTCCAAGGAAGCTCCTCCCGCCTCAGGGAATGCCGCTTCTGTCTTCACGGATGGTGCCCACATCTGAAACAGCAGCGAGGGAGAGGGGTAAGAGATGGAATGGAAGAGAGACCAAGGAATGGATCCTGCCCCACTCCCAGACTCTGCACCCTTCCATCAGCAGACCTGGTGAGTTATCTGGAGGAATAAGAAATTCTCTAGTACAAGAGGCTGCTGAAGGAGGCCATGAAGTCTCCCATTTGGATGAGTAACACTTGGACAGATGTCTGGCAGGGAACCTTTTAGGATAAGGCCAGATATCGCGGCTTGAACTGGACATATCTGGAGGGAATTCCCTCACCTGCTCTGCCTGACTCAGGAGGAAACCTTCGGCCAGGGCCACCGCCTGGGAACTGGTCTCCGGCCCACATCCTCTGACCCAGCACTCCATTTCCTGCGGCAAGATAGTCAGGAACTGCTCCAGGATCACCAGGTCCAGAATCTGCTTCTTGGTGCTCCTCTCCGGCTTCAGCCAGTGGCTGCAAAGTCCATGGAGCTGGCTGCAAACCTCTCGGGGCCCATCCACTTCACGGTAGCGAAATTGCCGGAAGCGTCGGCAGTGTGCATCTGAGATTGCAGGGAGCTGATCACTGATATCTGGCACCAGGCTTTCCCCGAATTCAACACCACTCCCAGCTTGGGTGGGATGGAGGCCTTTCCTTGGTGTCTTGCCACCTCCAGGTCCTTCTGGGTTCCGCTCTTTTTCGCTCTTCCATCTCCTCCACCTTCTTTTGGGACACCTCTGACTGTGGAAATATGCCTTTAGTCACTTGGCTATGAAGAAAGGCTTCTCTCTGTGGGGGAAGGGGAGACACAGACAGTTACCTGGAAAATCAAAGAATGGAGATACAGCACTGAACATCACAAACTTTCATAGGCTCAGGAGGCAGATGAGAATTGCCCTGGTGGATCAGAACAAAAGGGCTCCTTGTGGTTTGTAGACCAGGTTTAAGATCATTGTTCTATTGTACAAACCAGGCTATTTGAGATATGCCTCCGTGGTTCTTTGGGGAAGGTTAAGTGTCTCTATTTGGCTCTTTAAGGATGTTAACAAGCTTAGCCTCTCCTTACACTGGCTCAGACCGTCTGAGGGGCTAGTTCTTAAGGTAAAGTGGAGCCCCAAAAGGACCAGAGGAACTGGTGACCCCTTAACCATTGTATGCATCTCTTTGACAGGCCTGAAGTGTTAGGCAGGAGTGGGGCATTTGGGGGCCATGCCCCCTAATTAATCAGCCACGCCCCAAAAGTCACAGTGCTGGAAACTCCCTTTTAAAAGTATTTATGTTGGTATTTTTGTAACCCTAGGAAGTCATGGGGCAGCCTGCCTGAAGGTGATGTTCGATACCTCATGTTGAATAAAAGATTATCTAGCGACCAGGGGAGCTGTGAGGGTTACTGAAGTGTTTGGAGAGGTGTGCGTGTTTCTTAGTGTGGCAGATTTTGGGATTCAGTGAGTCTGGTCCTCTCTGTTTTTCTATGCTATGTACGTTTTGCTATAACTAAGTTTGGTTGTTTGGGTCAGAGGTCCCATAAGCCTTTGCTGTTTTGCTTAGGGTTGCCAAGTCTGATTTTCGCCGCAGCGGGGGACTCCTGGCTGGAGTGCGCGCATGCCGCCGCATCCACGTCACTCGGAAGTGACGCGACCACGCTGGGGGCGGGGCCACGACCATCCGAGGGAAAAACAGTTTTCCCTCAGATGACCGTGGCCCCGCCCCCAGCGTGGTTGCGTCACTTCCGGGTGACGTGCACATCACGTACTTTGGGGGTGGGGTTCCCCCCAGGGCCCGATCCGCCGGCGGCGGGGAACGGGCCTCTGGGGCGGGGGGTTCCCCACCCCCCG
>NW_015176044.1:0-700 GCF_001447785.1 Gekko japonicus | reverse complement strand
CCCCCCCGATTCCTATTGGCTGAAAGGAGTTTAAAAAGGAGGCTTTGGGTTTTGTTCAGGGCTGCTTGGCCAACACCCCACCTGGGTTCGAGTGAGGTCTTGGTTCACAGTCCAGGAATTCCTTGTTCCTTTTTAAGTGTACACTATGTCAGGTATTGAGATTTTTCTATATGCTATTTTGTATTGATACTGAATATATGCTGTTGAGTTTTACTTGTGCATGGTTTTAGAGTTAATCAGTGCTTTCAGCTTAAGGCAAGGGTTCTAGCTGTGTTTCTCTCTCTCTCTCCCGCTGGAGGCCTGAGTTCAATAGCCAACCCACCCATAGAAGAAGAACCCTAATGGAGCTGGGGATCCCTGGAATCCTAAAATCCCCACACACTTAGCAAAACTCTGCATCATGGCAGACAGAAAGTTTTCTTGTCCTGACCCAGAGAAACGCACACAGAGGGTGGTCATTTCTCCTCTTCCCACTGCTTTCCCAGGAGAGGTCGGAAGTACTTTACCTTACCCCTATCATTGTTAGTCCCTTGTGAAAACCTGTGTAGCTGTAAATCGCTCAGAGCCAGCAGCCCTGCAGAATTGAGCGATCAATAAATCGAAAGGTATTATTATTATTTATTGTATTTAAATTGTATTTCTTGCCTGTTTATGGTATGATCTGTTTTATCTTGTACTGTTATAATCATACTTAAATAGA
>NW_015176043.1:290616-291948 GCF_001447785.1 Gekko japonicus | reverse complement strand
TGGTGCCATATGGTGGACAGAGCTGGCATAATGGGCGGTGCACACCGTCAGCGTGCCCGTGCAAGAGCACCGCTACATCCTGTCAATCCTGTGCCGCCGTAACTGTGCTGACGACCTCGGGTGGCCAGCCTCCAGGTGGGGCTTGGCAATCTCCCAGAATGACAACTCCTCTCTGGGGTACACAGACCAGTCCCCTTGGAGAACCTGGCAGCCTTGGAGGGTGAACTGCGGTTGCCATCCTCCAGGTGGGGCCTGGAGAGCCCCTGGAATTACAGCAGATCTCCAGATGACAGAGGGCGGTTCCCCCCGGAGCAAGCAACTGGCCTTTAGGGCATCCTACCCTCCCGAGTTCCCGCCCCTCCCCAGACTCCGCCCACCCCAAGCTCCACCCCCCCCAGATCTCCAGGAATTTTCTCACTCAAAGCTAGGATGAACCCTAGGGTGAACTGCATGCCATTAGACCCCGCTGAGGTCCCTCTGCTCCCAAGACCCTGCCATGTCCACGTTCCACGCCCAAATGGCCAGGAGTTTCCCTACCACTGCTGTTGCAAACGGACAACCTAAAGTACATTTGCACTCTAACCCTTCCTTTAAAACGAAGACGAACTATCCTGTAAAACTGAGCAGTGTGTCGACACCGATTGTGGGCCAAGCAAATAACATGTGATTAGGCTAGTGTTGCCAGGCGTCTCCTGGCAACTGGCAGAGGATGGGAGGGGGACTTACTAGTAGAAAGAAGGTGGCCTAGGTCACGTTGCCGGCATCACACAGGAAGGGATGTCACTAGGGTTGCCAGCTCCAGCTCAGGAAGTACCTGGAGATTTTGGGGGGTGGAGCCTGAGGAGGGCGAGATCTGGGGAAGGGAGGGGCTTCAGTGGGGTATAATGGCTACGGAGTCCACTTTCTAACACAGTCATTTCCTCCCGGGTGAACTGATTTCTGTCGCCCAAAGATCAGTTGTAATAGCAGGAGAACTCTAGCCACCTCCTGGAGGTTGTGAACGCTAGATGTCATCATGCCAGCAACCTCTGTTTGGTGCCAGTTTGGTGTCGTGGTTAAGTGCGCGGACTCTAATCTGGGAGAACCGGGTTTGATTCCCCACTCCTCCACTTGCACCTGCTGGATGACCTTGGGCAAGCCGTAGTTCTGATAAGAGCTGTTCTTGAAAAAGAGCAGTTTCTGTCAAGAGCTCTCTCATCCCCACCTACCTCACAGGGTGTCTGTTGTGGGGAGGGAAAGGGGAAGGAGATTGTGAGCCACTCTGAGACACCTTCGGGTAGTGAAGGGCGGGGTATAAATCCAATCTCCTCCTCCTCCTCCTCCTCCTCCTCC
>NW_015176043.1:290231-290366 GCF_001447785.1 Gekko japonicus | reverse complement strand
AGAGCGCGGGGGGGGGGCCCCCCCCCCCCCCCCGGGGGGGGGGGGGGGTGTCCGGCAACCCTAGATCAGGCTGCTTGCTTGCATCTCCACCTACCTCTTGGTATTGCTAAAAGGATTATCGTAATCTCAGTAGGC
>NW_015176043.1:287733-289341 GCF_001447785.1 Gekko japonicus | reverse complement strand
AGGCCACACCCAATAGCAGAAACTCATTAGGATTGGCTACATTAGGGGTGTGTGGCCTAACATGCAAAGGAGTTCCTGCAACAAAAATACCCTGGGTTTGGACAACAAACAAGGTAAACAGAATAAGAAGCAAAAGGTGGGTGTGGCTGGATGAGCACACTTCTGGTAACATGGGGGTGTGGCCTAATATGCCAATGAGATGTGCTGTCAGGGGTGTGGCCTAATATGCTAATAGGTTTCTGCTATTGGGTGTGGCCTATTATGCTAATGAGTTCCTGTTGGGCTTTTTCTACAAAAAAAGCCCTGACACAAAGTGCCCTTGTTTGTTCAGCTAACACAAACAAGTGGTGCCATATGGTGGACAGAGCTGGCATAATGGGCGGTGCACACCGTCAGCGTGTCCATGCAAGAGCACCGCTACATCCTGTCAATCCTGTGCCGCCGTAACTGTGCTGACGACCTCGGGTGGCCATCCTCCAGGTGGGGTCTGGAGATCCCCTGGAATTACAGCAGAACTCCAGATGAAAGAGGGCGGTTCCCGCTGGAGAAAGCAACTGCTTAGGAGGGTGGCCTTTAGGGCATCCTACCCTCCCGAGTTCCCGCCCCTCCCCAGACTCCACCCACCCCAAGCTCCACCCCAGATCTCCAGGAATTTTCTCACTCAAAGCTAGGATGAACCCTAGGGTGACCTGCATGCCATTAGACCCTGCTGAGGTCCCTTTGCTCCCGAGACCCCGCCATTCCCACATTCCACACCCAAATGGCCAGGAGTTTCCCTACCACTGCTGTTGCAAACGGACAACCTAAAGGACATTTGCACTCTAACCCTTCCTTCAACACGGAGACGAACTATCCTGTGAAACTGAGCAGTGTGTCGACACTGTTTGTGGACCCAGCCACATGTGGACATGTGATTAGGCTAGGGTTGCCAGGCGTCTCCTGGCAACTAGCAGAGGATGGGAAGGGGACTTACTAGTAGAAAGAAGGCGGCCATTATGTTGGAAAAACTGTTTCAAAAAGGATCTTATATTCATGTTTGGTGGAGCTGTCCATTTATACAAGATTTTTGGATCAAAATATTATATCAAATCAAACTTATCACCACGTATGACGTACCTTTTTTTACCAGAAACCATACTGCTGAATTATTGGCATGAGGACAGCATTCCAAAAAACAAAAAGTACCTTATAGCCATCCTCTTAGTAGCAGCTAAACTGATTTTGGCCACTAAATGGAAAGAGAAACAAACACCCTCAGTATCTCAATGGGTTAATAAACTTTGGGATTTTTTTTATTATGGCTAAAATTTCAGACAATATCAAAGCCTCTGAATCTCCAATGTATATCTCGAATTTAGCTGAAACTTGGTATCCTGTATTAACATATCTTAACTCAAGAACCAACAAGCCTTATAATGAGTTATATACCACATTTGCACATTTTTAATATTCTTTAATGTACTGATTGGGCTATAACAGACTATTTTGCTACAAAGTTGTTTGTGTTTGTATTTGTATTGTCCATTGTTATATTTCGGAAAACCTTAATAAAATCTTCTTTAAAAAGAAAGAAAGAAAGAAAGAAAGAAAGAAAGAAAGAAAGAAAGA
>NW_015176043.1:282335-287049 GCF_001447785.1 Gekko japonicus | reverse complement strand
CCTCCTCCTCCTCCTCCTCCTCTTCTTCTTCTTCTTCTTCTTCTTCTTCTTCTTCCTCTTCTTCTCTGGGTGACGCTCTGGTATTTGGGCGAAACCTCTATGATAGAAGTTAGTTTTACCATAGAGTTTTTGCTCAAATACCAGAGTGTCGTCTGGAAGTCGCAGGCATGATGACACCACTTCCTGTGTGACAGAAGGAATGTGGCCCAGGCCTTCTTCTTTCTACTGGTAAGTCCCCTCTTGGGTCAGCTGATTGGTGGCTGGGGGCAGGGCCTGGCAGTGGTGGACCCCCGCCTTCACCGGGGGTGCGTGTCCAGCAACCCTAGATCAGGCTGCTTGCTTGCATCTCCGCCTACCTCTTGGTATTGCTAAAAGGATTATCGTAATCTCAGTAGGCCTAAAACTACTAGGAGCTGTGCAGTGATTGCACCATCAAACAGGCCCAGCATCCAGGGGTACATAATTTTTTCTTTACTGGAGTTTATCAGTGTTCGTTCAAGGCCCTTCTGACAACCATACCAGTGATACTTGCTGCTTAGGACACCAGTCCGGATGATGGCCATATTTTGATTTGCTCCGAGGAGGCATTTGGGACAAGAGGCAACTTGGGCTTCAGCAACAAATCATAGCGCCACCTAGTGCCCAGACAAGAGTCTACCATTTCACAACATAGGAGATCTTTGGCAAGCAATTAGCTGGAGGCAGTTTGAAGGTGAGTTGCTTTATTAATTAAAACAGCAAACCTGAATGCAGTTCGCTGGTTGCCAGGCCATATTTTTCTCCTGAATTCTTTGACCAAGTATGTGTAACACATGAAAAGGATGCCCATTAATTTTTCCTATGTGTCATGCAATGTTCCCTCTAAGCTGTGGAGTCTTGTGAGCAAAAATTCTACTTTGTGAGCTCCTGGCATTAAAGTTGTGAGCAAGCAATGTGGCTACTGCATAAATTAGTTTGCTCTGGAGCCCTCCTTCCTGAGCTAGGACAAAAATGTGTGAGCTGGAGGCTAAAAAACTGTGAGCTAGCTCACACTAACTCAGCTTAGAGGGAACACTGGTGTCATGTATTTATAGATATGATGCAGGGAAACCACATACACATTACAGTCCTATGCAGAAGTACAAAGTTGGAGTCCAGTGGGGCACCTTGAAGACTGACAAAGTTTAATTCTGGATATAAGCGTTCGTGGGCACGCACACTTCTTCAGATACACTGAAACAGTTTTCCTCAGGCCTCACTGCCACTAGTTGCCAGGAAAGGCTAGTTAGACTCCAGAGGAATAAGCAACTGGGCGATAAATATAGCTGAGATGGACTCTAATTAGACCTTCCTGCCAACTAACCCCACCCCCATATGTTAAGCTTTGAGGAAAACTCTTTCAATGGATCTGGCGAAGTGTGCCTGCACCCAAAAGCTGACACCAAGATTAAACTGGGTTGGTCTGAACCCAACACGGCTACCCCACCTGAGTCCCATGCAGAGTTATTCCAGTGTAAGCCTACTGACAGCAGTGGTGTTAGAATGGAGATAACTCTGCATAGGCTTCCATTGTTGTTGTTGTTCAGTCGCACAGTCGAGTCCGACTCTTTGTGACGGGGCCCCGCTGGACTAGACTGTTCAGCCGGGCTACCATCAGTGACGCCCCCGCGGCGCCCGTCAGGATCCGGCCAGTCGGAGCTGCGTTTGCCGCGCTCACTCACCTGCCTCCCCCCCACCATCTCACTTTATTTTGTTTTGACCGCAGGGCGCCTTCCTTGGAAGCCTGGCGGTCAAAACAAAATAAAGCAAGATGGGGGGGAGGTAGGCGAGCAAGCGTGGCAGACGCAGCTCCGACTTCCCCTTCCCTTCCGCGAGATGCCTCAGCAGCCTGCGGGATGCCGGAGAGTCCAGTGGAGCCTGAGCGGTGGGTGTTGCCTTCTGACACACTGCCAGTGATGTCAGGGGGAGTGGCATATGCAAATAAGCTATGCGAATGAGTTACGCTAATGAGCTCCCACACCTCTTTTTCTACGAAATGACCCCTGCTTTTAATGGACAATCGATGGGTTCTTCAGTGCAGTCTTTCCTTACAGCCCTTCCCACTCTAACCTAGCCTCTGCCCTGCCAAATCGTCTTGCTCTAAAGAATGACAAAAACCTGTTTTATTGCTGCGCAACAGAAAAGTACATAGAGCAGATGACTTTACAAACGACACCCTTCCAGTCTTCCGTGACCTCTCTGCCACTTACTGATAACGTATCGCTGTCCTTCCTTCAGTTAGACACATGCTTTAATCTTATTTTAATGACGCCAAGAACAATTTGGACAGTGTTTCCGAAGCACAATACCCTCTGTCTGACAATGGCTTCAGAAGAAAAGAGGAGTGTAGCGACCCGGTAGGTAGAATTCCTGGTGGTCCCCAGTTACCAGAAAATAGCTTGAATCCATCTTCATTAAAATGCATCTGGTTAATAGGAAGGGGTTTTGTTTAAAAGCAAGAGTTCGGTGGCAGCTAGACCATTAACCCTTTCGGGTCAGAGAGAGTCTCCTAAGCTTGATTGTCTGAAGAGTCCAGGCCCCTGTGAACCTTGAGAGCCAGTTTGGTGTCGTGGTTAAGTGCGCAGACTCTAATCTGGGAGAATCGGGTTTGATTCCCCACTCCTCCACTTGCACCTGCTGGACGATTTTGAACAAGCCATAGTTCTATCAGAGCTGTTCTCTCACGAACAGTTCTGGAAAGAACTCTCTCAGCCCCACCTACCTCACAGGCAATGCTCCCTCTAAGCTGTGGAGTCTTGTGAGCAAAAATTCTACTTTGTGAGCTACTGGTATCAAAGTGGCGAGCAAGCGATTTGGCTGCTGCATAAATTAGTGTGCTCTGGAGCCATCCTTCCTGAGCTAAGACAAAAATGTGTGAGCCAGAGGCTAAAAAACTGTGAGCTAGCTCACACTAACTCAGCTTAGAGGGAACACTGCTCACAGAGTGTCTGTTGTGGGGAGGGGAAGGGAAAGGAGTTTGTAAACCGCTCTGAGACGCCGAGTGATGGGCAGGTTATAAATCTAATCTCCTCCTCCTCCTCCTCCTTCTTTTCTTCTTCTTCTTCTTCTTCTTCTTTTTTCTTCTTCTAGGGTTGGCAACCCTGGCTTGGGAAATACCTGGAGATATGGGGAGGTGGAACCTAGGGAGTGTGGGGGTTGGGGAGAGGAGGGGAGGTACTTCTGCAGGGTATAAAGACAGCTGTTTTCTCCTGGGGCACTGATCTTGGTCATCTGGAGATCAACTGTAGTAGCGGAAGATCTCCAGGTGCCACCTGGAGTCTGGCAAGCCCACTTCCTTCTTATCTAAGGCAGGGGAAACAACTGGCCAACTTTTCTGGCCCATGTGAAGCTGTAAGTAGCAGAGCTTGAGTGAAAAACACAGTACATCTGCAGCCACTCCCCCCACCAACGCTTTGGAGGTGGTTTTGTCTACGGAACCAGAGGGGACACAGCAGTCCAGGGGAGCCAGGCAGAATCGCAAGCCTATATGTCCCATATCCTGACCTGCACGGCCTCCACCTCTCATCCAGCAATGCCAGTAAGCCTTGCTAGGTTGTTCTTCCTTGTTGGCTACTCATGAATTCTGGATTGGAAGTCCATCGACACACCAACCTCTCCTTCAAGAGTGCCACTGAGCCCTGTGAAGTTGTCCTTCTTTGTTGGCTACTCATGAATTCTGGAGTGGAAATCCATTGACACACCAACCTCTCCTTCAAGAGTGCCACTGAACACAGTGAGGTTGTCCTTCGTTGGCTACACATGAATTCTGGAGTGGATGTCCATCGACACACCACCTCTCCTTCAAGAGTTCTACTGAACCCTCTGAAGTTGTCCTCCTTTGTTGGCTACTCATGAATTCTGAAGTCTATCAACACATCAACCTCTCCTTCAAGAGTGCCGCTGAACCCTCTGAAGTTGTCCTCCTTTGTTGGCTACTCATGAATTCTGAAGTCTATCAACACACCAACCTCTCCTTCAAGAGTGCCGCTGAACCCGCTGAGGTTCGACTTCTTTGTTCGGCTACTCATGAATTCTGGAGTGGACTTCCATCGACACACCACCTCTCTTCAAGAGTGCCGCTGAACCCTCTGTGGTTGTCCTTCTTTGTTGGCTACTCATGAATTCTGAAGTCTATCAACACACCAACCTCTCCTTCAAGAGTGCCGCTGAACCCTCTGAGGTTATCCTTCTTTGTTGGCTACTCATGAATTCTGAAGTCTATCAACACACCAACCTCTCCTTCAAGAGTGCCGCTGAACCCTCTGAGGTTATCCTTCTTTGTTGGCTACTCATGGATTCTGAAGTCTATCAACACACCAACCTCTCCTTCAAGAGTGCCGCTGAACCCTCTGAGGTTGTCCTCCATTGTTGGCTACTCATGAATTCTGGAGTGGACTTCCATCGACACACCACCTCTCCTCAAGAGTGTCGCTGAACCCTCTGAGGTTGTCCTCCATTGTTGGCTACTCATGAATTCTGAAGTCTATCAACACATCAACCTCTCCTTCAAGAGTGCCGCTGAACCCTCTGAAGTTGTCCTCCTTTGTTGGCTACTCATGAATTCTGAAGTCTATCAACACACCAACCTCTCCTTCAAGAGTGCTGCTGAACACGCTGAGGTTGTCCTCCTTTGTTGGCTACTCGTGAATTCTGAAGTCTATCAACACACCAACCTCTCCTTCAAGAGTGCCGCTGA
>NW_015176043.1:278290-282184 GCF_001447785.1 Gekko japonicus | reverse complement strand
ACCTGCTGAGGTTGTCCGTCTTTGTTGGCTACTCATGAATTCTGGAGTGGAAGTTTATCAACAAACTACGTCTCCTTCTAGAGTGACACTAAGCTTTAGTAGATTACTCTGCATTGTTGACTAGTGGCTACACATGAATTCTGTTTTGGAAGTCCATCAACACACCATCACTTCTTTGGATACTTTTCGGTCATATGGGCACTAACCATAGTCTGAAGTTATTTATTTATTTATTTATTAGCTAAAAGCTACTCCAAGCAAACTAGAAGTACACATTCATACAGAACAATTTATGCATACTTGAACCACATTGGTCCCACCTCTAATTTTGCCGTTTCATTTTGTAACTGAGAGTTTGGATCAGACATCCCACCTGAACCTGACAGAAGGGGATTGACCGTTCTCCCCAGGGAGGGAATTCCATAATTGTGGTGCCATGATAACTTAGAAGGCCTTTTCTTGGGTCGTTACCCACGTAGCCTCAGAAACAATGGCACCTGAAACAGGGCCTTTGAAGATGACTGTAGTGGTTGGGTAGGTTCATAAGGTTTGGTCAGGAGAGGACCAGGACATGAGAATAGTCCTGCTGTGGCAAGTTGCCCCCTACAGTGCTGACCGTGCCACAGGGTCCACTCAGATGTGGGTTTCCTACGCCTGTCACTGTCATAGCTGTTACATGGCTCCAACCTGAGCAGCTGCAGTGTTATCATCTTCACAAGTGGCCATTTGGCTCAACTTCCTGCTGGCTGCCAGTGGCTCTCCATGGCAACAGCCCATTGGGAAAGTTCCCAGAAAGTTAGGCTAATCACGTATTATTGCATTTTTTCATGCTTCAGAAACATGGTTTCCAGGTCTCTTGCTATGGCAGGAGACCTCCTTTGGCTGTGGAAGAAAAATAAACAAAAAGTTGCCATCAGGCTGATAGTGTGACATCACTTCCTGGGGAAACATGGAAGTGACACCACACCTCTCTAGGAGTTGCCAGAAACTTTGGTTTTACCATAGAGTTTCTGGCTATTCCTAGAGAGGTGTGATGACAGTTCTGCGTTTCTCCGAAAGTGATAATTCTGGTGACCCCCATGAAGTCCCACCAGTTTGTAGGCCATGCCTGGCCCCCCTACAAACCAAGCTAGAGTACATGAATGCGTGGGAGAAGGCTTCGACATCTTTGTGCTCAGCTGCATGAGTGGCAGAAATGTGCAGTCCCGTGACACGCCTCACAGGTGGTACAACGCACACTTTGCTGTGATTGTAAAATAAGAGGTGGTGCCGCCAATAGAGTTGCCAGCATCCAGCTGGGGCCTAGAGATCTCCTGCTATTACCATTCATTTCCAGGCGACAGAGATCAGTTCCTCTGGAGAAAATGGCTGCTTTGGAGGGTGGACTCTCTGGCCTTATACCCCCTTCCCCAAACCCCACCATTTCCCGTCTCCACCCCCGAAAGCTCCAGGTATTTCCCCACTCAGAACTGGCAACCGTACCGATGAGTCGTTTGGGAGACTGGCAGCGCGGAAGGAGACCTATTCTCCATAGAAGATGAAGAGCGAGAAGTTTTGGCAACAGCATTCTGGCGTGGAATTTGACGTTCTGTGAAAACAGCCAAGGGAGGCGCTTGACTTTCAACTGGCGAAGTGTCGAGTATCAAAATACAGGCCACTCCAGCCTCCTGTCAAAGATGTGGATGCCACTTCTGACATTAAGGATCTTAGCTTTGACCAAAAGCACCGAATTCCCTCTCTGTCTTGACCGTATCATCGAAAGGGGTTGATCCATTGCCAAATTATTTGTTTCTCATCGTTGGCACTGTACCGAGAAGGCTGGGGAAGGGGAGAGGGACGGAGTGAGAGGGTGTTCACCACCGTGCAGCGATTCCTTTTTTTGATTTGCAGCATACATGCGAGCATATGGCTCCGCGTCTGATTTTCTTTCTTGTTTGTTTGTTTAGTTTCTCTTTTCTTTCTATTTTGGTTGACTGTCACAAATGTTTTAATTATCTCATGCGTCGCTTTTTCAGTTACGCATTGTCTCCGTTCCTTTTTGACTCGGGGGCAGCTGTTGAGCGCTCCAGATTTAGGGCCCAAATCTGCTCATCGTTATGCGCGAGCACATTGCGGCATCTCTGGTAAGGGGGGGGGGAGGGGAGAGCAACTTCAGATAGGCCATGACCAAGTGTACCCTCTAAACAGAGTTAGTGTGAGCCAGCTCACAGTTTCTTTTAGCCTCCGGCTCACACATTGTTGCCTTCGCTCAGGAAGGAGGGCTCCAGAGCAAACTAGTTTATGCAGTAGCCAAGTCGCTCCCTCACAGTTTTAATGCTAGTAGCTCACAAAGTGGAATTTTTGCTCACAGGACTCCACAGCTTAGAGGAAGCGTTGGCCATGACCAGGGGTCATTTCGTAGAAAAAGAGGTGCAGGAGCTCATTAGCATAACCCATTAGCATAACTTATTTGCATATGCCACACCCCCTGACATCACCGGACGTGCGTCAGAAGGCAACACCCACCGCTCAGGCTCCACTGGACTGTTCTGGATTGCTAGCTATTGGGGGGGGGACGTGCAGATCTGTCCTCGCAGAGGGGGGAGAGCTTGTACCTGAATAAAACTTGGTCTTAAAGGTGCCACTGGACTGTTTTGGACTGGGGGGGGGGCTCTGCAACTTACCTGGCTGCTTCTTGCTCCTCATGGCCCGGGGCTGCTGGGAGCAGGGGGTGGGGCTTGTTGCATGCGCCCGCCCCCTGGGCTCTTTACTGCCGGAGCCCCACTCCTGTGCGCTCCTGCAGGAAATGACCCCTGGCCATGACTTATGTCTCATCCAGTGCACAGTTTGTAGTAGAGTGGACAGGGAGAACATAATCTGAGAGTGAGTGTGGAGTGGCAGGTTAAGGGTTGAACTAGGATCGGGGAGCCCCGGGTTCGGATCCTCACTCTGCCATGAAAGCTCACTGGGTGACTTGGGTCAGCCTAGGGTTGCCAGCTCTGGGTTGGGAAATGCCTGGAGGTTTTTTTGGGGGGGTGGATGAAAAGTCAGAGGCTCAGTAGGGGCAGCAAGCTAGGCAGAAAGGCACGGTGGCAGCGTCTCGTGGACCTCATGACCCTCCAACAAATCTGCCTGCTTGAAGGTGGCTGTTGGAGAAATGAAACGTGGCAGCCGGTAGGTCATCTGCCTGGTCACCAGCCTCTGAGCAGGACTCGGGCTTGCCGGCAGGGCCACAGCCACCGTTGGGGCATTTGGGGCAAAGCCCCCCCTTGGACGACCCCTTCCCCACCTACCCCCAGTGTGCCTCACACCTTGCCAGCAAGAGCCAAGGGTTGTGTGCGGCAAGAGCCAAGAATGGGCCACCCCAGGGCCTCACTGCGCCAGCAGCGAGTTCCTCCTCCACAGTGAGGTGCCGGATTCAACAAGAGGAAGAGGCAATCGCAGCAGCAGCAGCCCTGCAGCTGAGCTGCCGGGGTGGTTAGCCTCCAAAAGACACCTTCTCCCCTCTTCGCCCCCCCTTCCATCTCCAAGGGCACACTCTCCTGGCCGTAAGGCCCACGGAAGACAAGCTAGGCTTGCTTCTGAGCCAATGCTGCATCGGTTTGTGCTGCAAGCCCGCAGCTGGTGGGCCGTTCTCCTCGGCTCTGCAGCCTTCAGGGAGAGGGAGGAGGAGAGCCCGACGAGGCCGCCCCTCGGCTGCAGGAGGAAGCAGCATCCTGCTCCCACCGCTCCTGCTTGGCCGCAGCAGGAAAAAGCCACAGAAGAGAAAGTGGGAACAGCGGCGAAAGTGAGAGGAGATCTGACAGCCCAGACAGGAGCTCCCGCTTTCCTTGTTTCTCTGCCTCTCTACCGCTTCCCTCTCACCTCCTCCCCACCCAGCCGTGTTTGGTATTCCGGATTCTCCTTTCCCTTCAC
>NW_015176043.1:271303-278040 GCF_001447785.1 Gekko japonicus | reverse complement strand
GCACTCCCGACAGCCCTCATGGGGCTCGGCAATGGAGCTGCAAGGCCGGCGGTGGCGGCCGGGACCGTTGGGGACGGGGTGTGTGGCCTTATGACACACTTCCGGTGATGTCAGGGGGTGTGGCCTTATGACACACTTCCGGTGATGTCAGGGGGTGTGGCATATGCTAATGAGTTATGCTAATGAGTTCCCCTAGCTCTTTTTCTACGAAATGACCCCTTGCCTAGAGTATCCCTGACAAGTCCTTGTCCAACCGCTGCTTCACGGCTGCCAGGGAGGGGGAGCTCACCCCCCCCAGGCAGCTGATCCCACTGTGGCACGATTCTTACTGTAATTTCCCCCCCCCAATATCCAGCCGGTACCGTCCCCCCCATTATTGAGAGTCCTATTATCCTCTGCTGCCCAGAGGAACAGCTCCCTGCCCTTGTCTCCGAGACAGTCCTTCAAATACTTCGAGAGAGCCATCCTGTCCCCCCCCCAACCTCCTCTTCTCCAGACTGAACATTCCCAAGTCCCTCAGCCTTTCCTCAGAGGGGTTGGAGAACCCTTGACACCCCAGCGCCCCCTCCCGAAAAATTCCTGGCTACAGGACTGGTTGCCAGGTTCCCACTGGCCACCAGCAGGAGATGGGGGGTACGGTTGCCAGAGGGCATTTAAATTTCTTAGAGGGCATTGGCTAATCAATTTAATCTGGGGGAGACGGCCGTGACACCCTGGGCTAGACGGGAAGCCAGGGGGCCTTGCCAGCAAGCCAGGGGGCCTTGCCCCGAGATGCCCCACTGTAGCTATGGGCCAGGCCAGGTCCAGGTTGGGAAACTCCTGGAGATTTGTGGATGGAACCTGGGGAGGACAGGGACCTCAGTGGGGTACAGTACCAGAGCGTCCACCTTTCAAAGCATCCATTTTGTCCAAGGGAACCGATCTCTGTCTTCTGGAGAGAAGCTGTGATTCCGGGGGATCCCGAGGTCCCACCTGGAGGGCGGCAGGCATCAGGAGCAGCCTATCTGAGCCGGGAGAACTTTAGATGTCTGCAACGATCCACTGAAGGGTCCCCGCCCCCAATGACCAGCCAGTTCAGCATAGTGGTTAGGAGCATGGACTCTAATCTGGGAGAACCGGGTTTGATTCCCCACTCCTCCACATGCAGCTGCTGGCGTGACCTTGGGTCAGTCACAAGTTCTCTCAGAGCAGTTCTCTCAAGAGCAGTCCTCAAAAGAGCTCTCTCAGCCCCGCCTAGCTCCCAGGGTGTCTGCTGTGAGGAGGCGGAGGAAAAGGAGATTGTAAGCCACTCTGAGACTCCTTCAGGTAGTGAAGGGTGGGGTATAAATCCAATCTCCTCCTCCTCCACCTCTTCTTCTTCTTCCTCCTTTCTTTCTTGCCGCTGTGCCCATTACTGGTTGTGTGCAGCTATAGAAATCAGGTGTTGAAATGGCTAATTACAGCCCCACTGCCAAGTTCCACAGAGTTCCTGAGCTCCCTACCCCGGACCTTCCTTTTTGAACTTGGGATCTGGTGACTCGGGTGTCTACCGCAGAAGAGAGAAGAAAGCGGAATGCAAAATTATGCCGACATTTCTTATGCCGGGCAGCTGTTTCTCTTTTCGGTTCCGAACCCTGCCAGCCTCCCGAAAGGGTACGACCGCTCGTTTCTACAAATCAAAGCCCGCCGCCCAAAGGCAAAAGAGTATTTTCAAGGCAATGTACAATAAGCGCAAGGGGGGGGGTTGCCCTCCCCGCCTTCCTCCTCGCCAGCCATGTAAAAGCCGTGTTGTGAAATTAAGCTGGAAATATCGTAAGTGGGAAATGACCACAGAATAAATAGGAACCTTTCAGAGCGGCAGAAAACATGTGTTCTTTATTTTCCTTGTAAACAGAAGTGGCAGATTTAATCAGCAAGAAATATCAGATCATTATGACCATTTTAATCATATAAAAAGGAGGGGGGTTTCATAAGTTTTTGTTTATGGTGCGTTTAACAGCGTTTTCAGTTGATCATTCGGGGAAGTCAATAACCCTTATTTACCGATATGCAAGAGATAAAGCGAAAGCATTCCACTCCGGCTCTTGAGAGGCACCCAAATCAAGGTGGAACTGTGCGCCCGTTACCTTTTGCACTTTTCGGAAGCATCTGGGAATGATCAGGGCGCGGGGCATCAGATGAAGATTTGGAATCACAGGACACGATCAAACAGAGTGCTTGGCCCGGTTATTCCGGGGGGGGGGGGAGGCTAGGGCAACAGGTAGGGTTGCCGGGTCCCCCTTCCCACTGGCGAGGTGTAGAATTGCCAGATCCACGTGGGGAAATTCGTGGAGATTTGGGGTTGGAACCTGGGGCGGACCGGGACCCCACTGGGGTACAATGCCACAAACTCCACCCTAAAAGCATCCATTCTAGTGTAGTGGTGAGGAGCACCAACTCTAATCTGGGAGAACCCGGCTTGTTTCTCCACTCCTCCACATGCAGCTGCCGGTGTGACCTTGGGTCAGTAATAAGTTCTCTCAGAGCTGTTCTCTCAAGGGCAGTTCTCGAAAGCGCTCTCTCTCAGCCCCACCTACCTCACAGGGGTGTCTGTTATGGGGAGGGGAAGGGAAAGGAGATTGTAAGCCGCTCTTAGACTCCTTTGGGTAGGGAAGGGCGGGGTATAAAATCAATCTCCACCTCCTCCTCCTGCTCCAGGGAACTGATCTCTAAGGAGATGAGCTGTGTTTCTGGGAGATGCCCAGGCCCCACCTGGAGGGTGGCATCCCTAAGTTCCAGGTGGAGGCTGGATTTATCCCAGAGTTAAAACTGGTCTCCAGACTAGAGAGATCAGTTCCCTTGGAGGAAAAGGCGGCTTCGGAGGGTAGACTCTAGGTGTCACTTTTCAGCTGAGCTCTCTCTCTTCCCCGAATTTCCAGGAATTTCTCATCCTGGAGCTGGAAGAGCTGAGGAACATTCCTTACACACATGCAAACCAGGGCTATTTTTGGGCAGGAACGCACAGGAACGGAGTTCCGGCTGGCTCCCAAGTTGGCCACGCCCAGCAGGAACTCATTAGCATAATAGGCCACACCCAACAGCAGAAACTCATTAGGATTGGCTACATTAGGGGTGTGTGGCCTAACATGCAAAGGAGTTCCTGCTACAAAAAAAGGCCCTGGGTTTTGACAACAAACAAGGTAAACAGAATAAGAAGCAAAAGGTGGGTGTGGCTGGATGACCACACTTCTGGTAACACATGGGTGCGGCCTAATATGCTAATGAGCTGTGCTGTTGGGGTGTGGCCCAATATGCTAATGAGTTCCTGCTGGGCTTTTTCTCTTTGCATGTTCTAGGTAATTATTTATTAGAAGAACCTATATTTTTGGCAGATGACCGTCTTTACTCTTTGAACAACTATTATTATAAATCATGAAATGGGCTCATGTTATAAGTCCACATGCCAAAGGCACAGATCTCTTTCAGTTTGGTGTAGTTTTGGTGTAGTGGTTAAGTGCGTGGACTCTAATCTGGGAGAACTGGGTTTGATTCCCCTCACCTCCACTTGCAGCTGCTGGATGACCTTGGGCCAGTCAAAAGCTCTTTCAGAGCTGTTCTCTCAAGAGCAATCCTCAAAAGAGCTCACTCAGCCCCACCTACCTCACAAGGTGTCTGTTGTGGGGAGGGGAAGGGAAAGGAGTTTGTAAACTGCTCTGAGACTCCAAGTGAAGGGCGGGGTATGAATTCAGTCTCTTCTTCTCTTTTTCTTCTTCAAAGGGAGGGAGGGAAGGGGCTATGTTGCTAACCCTGCTGTACTTATTTCTTGGGCGGGAGATTTTTAAAAAACTGACCATAAGAAAGACTTGATAAGAGCCTGTCCCCAGTCCAGCGATGCAGGCATTCTAAACCTGTGCACCACCAGCCAATCAGTTATCTCGAGGGAACAGTGCCTTTTCACAAAGCGCTGAGCAAGTCTGTTGCTGATTTCCTGACCGAATCAGCATTTAGAACTGGGTCGCCAACTCTAGCTTGGGAAATTCCTGGAGATTTGGTGGTGGAGGCTGGGAAGGGCGGGGGATGGAAGGGGGATGGCCCTCAGCCGGGTAAAATGCCATAGATTCCACCCATCAAAGCAGCCACTTGCTCCAGGGAAAATGGTTTCTGTAGTCTGGAGATTCTGTAGTCTGAAGTTCTCAGTGCAGAAAGAAAAGCCATTTCACCAAGAGAAAGCTGTTACCAGGAGAGTTCTCTAAATTGCAAGCTGTCAACCAGTTTAGATGACAGTTCTCAGCCACTGCAAATTAATCACTTCTGCCAGCCAAAGCAACCATTCTGAGAACAAGCCGGCAGGTGGGGGGTGATGACTTCTATAATTGAGAAAGCTAACACTTAGGCAGAAAAACTCTCCTAAAGGAGACCAGTTTCTTGACACAGAGTTAGAAGGGATCCTAGAGGTCACCTACTCCAACCCCCTCGCTCAGTGTGGGAATCAGTCAACTACAGCACCCCACTCTGCTTAAAGGAGCACATGCCTTTAGAATATTTTTAAATGATTGGGGGGGGAGCATTTACAGGAGAAATTCTTGTGGGCTGTGCATTTAAGAAAGGGGGCGGAGCCCCTCAAAACCCCACCCTAGCCACAGGCCCCACGTGGAGGTTGGCAACTCTAAACTGGAGTCAGAACCAGTGAGACCCATCCATACAGTTCTTCTCGGCATGCAGAGTTCTTGCAGAATAATCTGTGCTCAAAAGTCGACATGTGGTTATGCCTTTTCGCTGATCAGGGCGACTCTCTTTTCGATTTTATCTTCAGTACCTCAAAGAGGGGGCACTTCAGGTTGAGCACAGACCTCTCTTCTCTCCACCCCCAAAATTTCTCACACACACACCCTGTTCGTGAATTCTGCAAAATTGCTTTCCTGGGATTTGCAAATTGGACGAAAATTCAAAATTGGACGAAGTTTCAAAAATATCAGAACATCTGTCACGAAAAGGAAGATGTTGGCATTCGTCCCTTCAGAGACCCACTGATCTCCGTCTTTTTCTCTCCCTGTTTTCTCCGCAGCTATTTGCTGAAACCATGAAAGTGTAACATGGTTGAAAATAATACTTCAAGAGGTTAATTTTAGAAACAGGGCAAAGTGATGGTTATAAAGTAGCCGGCTGAGGTCAAATCGGCACATAATGACCAGGTTTGGGAAGTCCCTGTTAAAATAATACGAGAAGAGGGTGACCGTGCAGATGCGGCCTCTCCTTGGCCTTGTGCGATCTTAGGCCGGTCAAAGGGGAACCGGTTCCAAAATTCCTTCCCACTTCCACGGAGGCGGAATCTGCATTTGTCTTTCCCACCGGTGTCCCAACCTTTTGACGCAGTAGTCAAAAAAGCTGTCTACATTTGGTGTTGTTTTCACACCTCAAGAGTGCTAGCATACTTTTGCACGCCCACATATGTTTATCGTCCTTTCGGGGCGGCTGCACTGTCATTGCACCACCGCACTGCTTTAAAAGAATCTTCTCCAAACAACGTTCAAACAAGCATAGAGAAAGACGACGTCACAGCAGCACGAAAATGATTCAAAAATGCAAATGCAGATTCGGCCTGAGTGCATTTCCTCTTCTATTTTGATCCCCGTGTATCCCCACTTAAGAACTTCTTGTTGCGGCATCCTGCATGAGAAGGGGTCTAATATTAAGCAGATGTATACAGCTGCATGCTTTTAGGGCCGCTCACACGGCTGGGAAAGTGTTCAGAAAGACGTTTTGCTTCCTCGCCAGTCGGTCACCAGCCTGGTCCCCTCCGCGCCACTGAAACACTCTGCCCTCTGTGTGTGTGTGGTCTCTAAAGTGCTCTGGTGATAAGGATAATTTCCCCCTCCAGTGGAACATTTCATTATTGAAAACGAGGAGCCCAAAACCACACCGGCAGAAAAAGAAAAAAGGAAAAGAAACGGAGGGGGAACACCGTCTGGCGAACGGAAGAACGAAACCCTGTCAGAAAACAGGCATTTGCTCACTTTCTCAGGACCAACCCAGAGCTCTGTTTGGTCCACACGAAAGGCAATCCTTCACACGCTTACTCCGAAGTAAGTCCCTTTGTGTTCCATGAGGCTTACTCCAAAGGAAATGTGCATGGAATTTCGGAGTGAATTACTGCACAGCCAGATGCGTGAACCTCCTACATGGCAAAGCATTGTGTTTGGAAGAATGTGCTGGTTCTAAGTGTGGTGTAAAACAAGAAGAAGAAGAAGAAGAAGAAGAACATCAGAACATCAGAGACGCCAATGTTGGATCAGGCCAAAGGCCCATCCAGTCCAACACTCTGTGTCACACAGTGGCCAGAAATACCAGTGCCATCAGGAGGTCCAGCAGTGGGGCCAAGACATTAGAAGCCCTCCCACTTTTGACCCCCCCCAAGCACCAAGAAGACAGAGCATCACTTGCCCCAGAGCCCCTAGCTATACCTTGTGGCTAATAGCCACTGATGGACCTCTGCTCCATATGCTTATCTAATTCCCTTTTGAAGCCGCCCATGCTTGTAGCTCCCACCACTTCCTGTGGCAGTGAATTCCATGTGTTAATCACTCTTTGGGTGAAGAAGTACTTCCTTTTATCCGTTCTAACCCAACCGCTCTGCAGTTTCATGGAGTGCCCACGAGTTCTTCTATTGTGAGAAAGGGAGAAAAGTACCTCTTTCTCTACCTGCTCTTTCCCATGCATAATCTTATAAACCTCGATCATGTCACCCCTCAGTCGTCTTTTCTCCAAGCTAAAGAGCCCTA
>NW_015176043.1:254724-271234 GCF_001447785.1 Gekko japonicus | reverse complement strand
TTCCGAGGACTGCCCTTGAGAGAACAGCTCTGAAAGAACTTGTGACTGACCCAGGGTCATCCAGCAGCTGCAAGTGGAGGCGTGCAAGTGGAGCCGCTCTGAGACTCCTTCAGGTAGTGAAGGGTGGGGTATAAATCCAATCTCCGCCTCCTTCTCCGCTGGCAAGATTTAAAGGCCCCTCCAGCTGATCAGCAGGCCACGTGCTCCCCTCTGATCAGCTGAAGGGCCCTTTAAGTCATGCCGGAGGGGAAGAAGAAGAGATTGGATTTATACCCCGCTCATGAGAGAACAGCTCCAAAAGAACTTGTGACTGACCCAAGGTCACAGCAGCAGCAGCATGTGGAGGAGCAGGGAATTTAACCCGGTTCTCCCAGAGTAGAGTCTGTGCTCCTAACCACTACACCAAACTGGGTGACCAGATTCTACAAATGTCTTTCCAAAATGTTACTTCTGGAGAAACGCATCTGCCATCAGCCCGCTTGGAGGAGAGGGTTGCCAACCTCCAGGTGGGGCCTGGAGATCTCCCAATATTACCATTGGTCTCCAGGTGACAGAGATCAGTTCCCACTGGAGAAAATGGCTGCTTTGGAGGGTGGACTCTGGGGCTCTTTCTGTAGCAGGAACTCCTTTGCATATTAGGCGACACCCCCCTAATGTAGCCAATCCTCCAAGAGCTTACAGAACTCTCCTTACAGGGGCTAGTGTAAGCTCTTGGAGGATTGGCTACATTAGGGGGGTGTCGCCTAATATGCAAAGGAGTTCCTGCTACAAAAAGAGCCCTGGCTGGGCTCTATGGCATTGCACCCTGCTGAGGTCCCTCCCCTCCCCAAACCCTGCCCTCCCCTGGCTCCACCCCCCAAATCTCCAGGTATTTTCCCTCCTGGAGATGGCAACCCTGTTGGAGGATGGCAGATATGACCAAGCCCCAACTTAATACATGTTTGTGGTCATGGCAGGATCAGAACCAATGATAACTCATTTCATGTTGTACTGCTCTAACACGTAGATTTTGACACTAGTCTTCTTAGTATCTGCTCTGGGATATCTGATTTAGAAACAACGGTTTTCTCCTGTTCTGTCAGAATGATATACATTGGGTTCGATCTGGACTAAATTTGCTGTTAATGGAAAGGGGATATAATTCCCATTAGTTCCTCTATAGTGACAATATCCTCCCCAATTAACCCTCCTGCAGTTCCTAAGGTTGCCTTGATACCCCCCACCCCCCAAGCTGCCTTTGGGGGAGATCTGTGAGCTACATTATACATTTATACCTCACCCTTCACTACCCAAAGGAGTCTCAGAGTGGCTTACAATCTCTTTTCCCTCCCCCTCCCCACAACAGACACCCTCTGAGGTCGGTGGGGCTGAGAGAGCTCTCTCGAGAACTGCTCGTGAGAGAACAGCTCTGAGAGAACTTGTGACTGACCCAAGGTCACACCAGCAGCTGCATGTGGAGGAGTGGGGAATCAAACCCGGTCCTCCCAGATTAAAGAGGGATACATGAACTGAAATCATGAGCCTCATGCCAGATAGGTTTGCTTGTGTAAATGCACGCTACAGAGCCAAGATGCTAAGACTATTGAATTGCCAGTAAGGTGTCCCTTCCATCCTGAATACTCCAGAAAGTGCTGAATGGACAGAAGGCCACGTGCAGAACTGCTTTTTTTGGCTTAGGCTGAACTCAGGTGACCCCGAGGCCAGACACAGCTAGGAGGTCCATGCTGGCGGTGGAAAGTGCCCTCAAGCCACAGCTGACTTATGGTGACCCCGTAGGAATACATTTGGAATACTGTGTGCAATTCTGGTCACCACACCTCAAAAAGGATATCATAGCATTGGAAAAAGTGCAGAAAAGGGCAACTAGAATGATAAAAGGGTTGGAACATTTCCCTATGAGGAAAGGTTAAGGCGCTTAGGGCTCTTTAGCTTGGAGAAACGACGACTGAGGGGTGACATGATCGAGGTTTACAAGATTATGCATGGGAAAGAACAGGTAGAGAAAGAGGTGCTTTTCTCCCTTTCTCACAATACAAGAACTCGTGGGCACTCCATGAAATTGCTGAGCGGTCGGGTTAGAACGGATAAAAAGAAGTACTTCTTCACCCAAAGAGTGATTCACACATGGAATTCACTGCCACAGGAGGTGGTGGCGGCTACAAGAATGGACGGCTTCAAAAGGGAATTAGATAAGCATATGGAGCAGAGGTCCATCAGTGGCTATTAGCCACAAGGTATTGATAGGGGCTCTGGGGCAAGTGATATTCTGTCATCTTGGTGCTTGGGGGGGGGGTCAGCAGTGGGAGGGCTTCTAATGTCCTGGCCCCACTGGTGGACCTCCTGATGGCACTGGTATTTCTGGCCACTGTGTGATACGTTGGATTGGATGGGCCTTTGGCCTGATCCAACATTGGCATCTCTTATGTTCTTATGTTCTTATGTAGGGTTTCCAAGGCACGAAACGTTCAGAGGTGGAGTTGCCTTTGCCTGGCTCTGTGTCGCGACCCTGGACTTCCTCGGTGGTCTCCCATCCAAGTCCTAACCAGGGCTGACCCTGCTTACCTTCCCAGATCTGACAAGACCGGGCGAGACAGTTTGATAGAGAGATGTGCCCTACAGATGTCTCTGTGGGGATGGGCAGAAATCTGGTGGCCAGGCTGGAGGGAGCCCTGAAGAATTTCACCTAGTTGTCTTCTGGCGCACAAGATGGCGTGTTGGACCACCCGATTGGAGATGGCCATGGATTCAACCCAGTTGTCCTTTCATAGTCTTCTTAACAATGCTCAGCTGGGTGATTTCCATGCCTCCCAGTTGTGCACTTGGTTAGGAAGGACGGTAAGGAGCCAAAGAGTTGTGGTGGTGGTGGTGGTGGTTATTGGTGATGGAAAGTGCCATCAAGTTTCAGCCAACTTATGGCAACTCAGTAGGGTTTGCAAAGAAAGAAGAAGAGGAAGAGGAGGAGATTGGATTTATACCCTGCCCTTCACTACCCAAGGGAGTCTCAGAGCGGCTTACAAATGCCTTTCCCTTCCCCTCCCCACAACAGACACCCTGTGATGTTGGTGGGGCTGAGAGAGCTCTTCCGAGAACTGCCCTTTCAAGAACAGCTCTTATCAGAGCTACGGCTTGCCCAAGGTCATCCAGCCAGGTGCAAGTGGAAGAGTGGGGAATCAAACCCGGTTCTCCCAGATTACAGTCCGCACACCAAACCACTACACCACTACACCAAACAGAGTTGGTTTGCCATGGCCTGCTTCTGTGTGGTGGCGGGGATTACATTCAGAGAGAACACAATGCAAGCCTTCGAAACGAGTCCTCTTATTATCGTCCTAACTGGGCCTTTGGGGTTCAAAAACGCAGTCTGCTTTCTTGCCATATCCTAATGGAGACAGAGGGGGATGGCGGAACCGTCCTGTGAAAGTTGAAACCTATCTTTCAGGCCCTGTGTAAACGTTTGCAGGAACACACATCCCTCTATCAAACTGTCTCGATCTCCTGTAGGCTTTTAAAACCGCTTGGCTTTTCCTCCGGGCTGGTATTGGGTGACATTTGTTATGTCTCACCGGCCAGTTTTGCCCACTGGCAAATTCCGGGTCCTTCCATGTGAATGTGGAAAAGAGAGGGCTGACCTCCTAAATTGCTGGTCGCTAAATGACTGATGAAGAAACAACAGAATGGTAGACTAAAGAGGGCCTAATAGAGAGGCTCATTGTGGGGGGGTGGATATCTGGATTATGTCTCCTGGCACGGATAGACAACTCCTTAACTTAGAAATCTCCACAGGCCCAAGTGTGAGGTGATTGGATCACTTTGGATAGCATATATATATATATTCGCTACCAATACATTTCAGATTCGTTTCCTTTTATCATTAGCAAAAGCAGCATGGCACATTTTCCCATAAACACCATTCTGTTGACTAAATAAAATAGCCAAGCCACAGCGGAAGAACCACTGTTTCAGACAGCAAAAATCGGCACTAGGTCATTTTTTGGATAGTTTAATTTCCCCCTAATTGGTGCTATGGTAGTGATGATCACGGGGCCGGGGTGGCTCAGTGGTTAAGATGCTGAGCTGCAGACCGGAAGGTCAGTAATTCAGCAGTTCGAGACCCGAGTGCCGCGTGACGGAGTGAGCTCCCGTCTCTGGCCCCAGCTCCTGCCAACCTAGCAGTTCGAAAGGAAGAAACTGCAAGTAGATAAATAGATACTGTCTTGGTGGTAAGGTAACAGCGTTCCGTGCGCCTCGGCGTTGAGGCATGCTGGTCACGTGACCATGGTAACGTCTTCAGGCTTTTCGGCTTGGAAACAGAGATGAGCACCGACCCCGAGAGCCGGATTCGACTAGCTTTCGAGCAAGGGAAACTTTTACCTTTATAGTGATGAACACAGGGAGATCAGCTTGTTCTGGCTCCCATGGCAAGTCTATTTCTCATGGTCACCTGTCTATTTCCAAGCCCTTTCTTTTCATTATATAGTGTAGAGACGATGGACAGATAATATGGTGAAATGGTTAGTCTCAGACTGTGCAAGACGAGGGTTCAAAAGCCCACTCCATCATGAAGCTGAGAACATAACAACTAACAAAATAACATATAAGAAGTGAACTGTTATAAGCAAGAACTCAAGAAGTATATTGTGATAATAAAACTGATTATACTAACATATTTACTAACAGTGAAAAGATCTCCTCCTCTTGGGGTTTTAGTTTAGTGTGGTTTGCTTTTCTTTCTCCTTAGTTGTAGTCCCTTCCCTAATCTTTCTTTGTTGTTGTTGTTCAGTTGCACAGTCGAGTCCGACTCTTCGCGACCCCATGGACCAGCTCCCGCCAGGCCCTCCTGTCTTCCGCCGTCCTCTGAAGTTGGCTCAATTTCAATATTTCTTTGTAGTTTGTAGTATTTGCAAAATAAAAAATATCCCTACAAGGGGTTTAAAAAAAATGAAGCTGAGAACAGCGACAGGACAGTATTGAAATCTGGCACTCTCTCACACCCTCCCCCCTCCGTAACCCCTCCCCCCTGAGGAGGCCAGTGGGAATGGAAATCTTTTCCTCCGCCATCTTGGACTGTGTCCTGTTTTACTCGTTGATATGTTTTTTTAGGTATTTCTAAGTGTTGTTTTTGAATAAAACAATGTATTGTATTTGCTTCTGTTGTGAGCCCCCCTGAGCTCTGCTTGCAAGGAAGGGCGGCCTACTGAATCTAATTTATTTATTTATTTATTCAAATTATATCCCGCCCTCCCCGCCGAGATGGGCTCAGGGCAGCTTACATGACATTTTGTAAAATACAATACAATTAAAAAACCTGTCATGAACATATAAAAAAATAACATAAAATAACAGTAATTTAACAGTAATTCAATTAATGATTATTTATTTATTTATTTATTTATTTATTGTCACATTTATACTCTGCCCTCCCCACAAAGCAGGCTCAGGGCAGTTTCCAATAACATAAATACATGATAAAAACATACATAATACAAATTAAAACATAACAGTTAAAAATGATACATTACAAAGTGCTGGTGGCGGTTAAAATTCAATCAGAAGGAATGCTTCCAGATGGGTTTTCAGCTTCCAGCATAGAAGTGCTTAGATGTTATTCTGCTCGTCAACTCTTATGGCAGCTGCTTGATGATGACTTTGCGGGCCGTGCGCTGCGGTGGCGGCCCCTAATTATATGCCTGGCTGAAGAGCTCCATCTTGCAGGCCCTGAGGAACTGCAAAAGGTCCCGCAGGGCCCTGATCTCCTCCGGGAGCTCGTTCCACCAGGTAGGGGCCGCCACCGAAAAGGCCCCGGTGATGATGATGATGATGATGATGGTGATGATCTGGTAACCTTGGGAAAGTGTATTAATTTCCTTCATTTATACTCTGCATGTCTTCCCGATGGGGACACAAACCAGCTTAAATCATCTTCCTCTACTACATTTTATCATCCCAACAGCCCCGCGAGGTAAGTTAGGCTGAGAGTGGGTGCCTGGCCCAAGGTCATCAGACAAGCTTCCGTGGCACGAATGGGGGATTCAAACCCGGAACTCCCACATCTTAGTCTTGACACTCTAACCACTACCCCACAGTTTATCTCAGCCTAACTTGCCTCACGGGTTTATGGTGTGGATAAAAATGGTGGAAGAAAGAAGCATGGATGAGCTCCATGGGAAAAGGTGACAGAGGCAGAGGATTCTAGGGGAGAACTTCTAGAGCAGAGGTGTCGAACTCATTTGTTACGAGGGACGGATCTGACATAAATGTCACTTTGCCGGGCTGGGCCAGGTGTGCCATAAAACGTAATGCCGGGTCCCGGAGATATAAACTGTATAAAGGACAGCAGCTGGTAAGTTCTGAGTTGGTGCAACCTCCCTGCAAGGCCCCATGGCCTTGGGGGGGTGCAGGGGGAAACCTGTATGGGCAGACTGGAGAGCCAGCGGTGCAGCACTGGGCAGACGCTCCCACAATGCTTGACTGCTGCAGACGAGATTGTTCCGCCATGCTAAAGCCACAATCCCCCCTGAGTGGTCTCCTGTTCCCTCCCTTGCACTAGTTGCTCGCGGGCCACATAAGAGCCCTGGGCGGGCCTATTCCAGCCCCCGGGCCTTATGTTCGACACCTCCATTCTAGAGAGTTGCCCCTACATTGTGCAAAATTCTAGGAAGATCTAAACAAATGCCATAGTCCAGGCAATACATCTGCAGGATCTGAGGGGAGGGAAAGCAAGTTTCGTCTAGAAGACAAGCAAACTCTGCCAGGGTGGGAGTGGTTTACAGCTGTGGCAAACACAGAGAGGGACAGAAATCTGGCGACATGGTTGAAATGTGTTCCGCTTTCCCTGAACTTCTGACAGATGTTTGGTTCTCCCCCCCCAGATCAATGTCAATTTGGGTCAAGTTTGGTGATGAGTCAAGATTCTTCCGGTACCAACCCATATGGCCGCAGTATGTGCATGTGAATCATGTAGGCGGGGCCAGTCGTGTGGCTCTGATCCACACCCAACTGGGAGAGACAGCAACAACGGTTGACCCACATTATAGACTCATGCCCGTGTGGCTCCGACTTGCATGCTGCAGCTATGTAGGACAACACTAGGGCTGGTTCCAGGTAATTTGGGGGGCCCTGGGCAAAGAGTTCCCACCCTTCCTCTGCCCACCCCCAGGCACTCCTGCCCTCCGTCACTCCCCTGCCTTCCACCCACCTGTTTATGTGTCCTTCCCTGGTCCGCTCACAAGCCCACCCGTTGCCCATGTTCACAGCTGCCTGCTGACTTTCCCCCATTTGCACCGGGCAATGTGAGCAGCAGGGAGGGGAGGTGGTACAGTGGTAGCAAGGGAGTGGTCAAGGGGTTCCGGCAACAATGGGCCCCGCCAGAAACATAGGGCCCAGGAGCAGCCCCATCTCAGCATACGTTGACGCCGTTCCTGGGCAATACCAAAGGAACAAGGCTCCCCTTCATATACCATCATAAGCTGGTCCATAATTGAGTTCTGTGGCTGTTCTCGAATGAATCTCCCCTGGAAATCAGGTTGCCATCTTCAGGTGGCACCTGGAGATCTCCCACTAGTACCATTGATCTCCAGGTGACCGAGATCAGTTCGTCTGGAGAAAATGGCTGCTTGGAAGGGTGGGCTGTATGGTATTATACCCTGCCGAGGCCCCTCGCCTCATTAAACCCCGCCTTCCCCAGGCTCCACCCCCAAAACCGCCAGGTATTTCTCAACCCAGAGCTAGCAACCCTACCTGGAACTCACAAACTGTCTGAAGCAAAATCCAAATGGTTTGGGAGGGTTCTGCTCAGGTCAATCTCTGAGGGTTGGACTAGTTGGTCCATTCATTAGCCTGATCCAACATGGCTTCAATGATTTGGATGAAGGGATGGAGGGAATGCTTATTAAATCTGCAGGTTATACTAAATTGAGAGGGGTATCAAATACAGTAGAAGACAGAGTCAGGATACAGGATGATCTTGACAGACTGGGAAACTGGGCTAAAAGAAATTTAATTTATTTCAGTGGGGATAAATGTAAACTTCTGCATTTAGGTAGGAAAAATCAAATGCAGAATTATAGGTTGGGGGAGACTTGTCTTGGCAGTAGTATGTGTGAAAAGGATCTAGGAGACACACTGAACATGAGTCAGCAGTGTGATGTGGTTGCTAAAAAGGCAAATGCAATTTTGGGCTGTATCAAGAGAGGTATAGTGTCCAGATCACGAGATGTGATGGTACCACTTTACTCTGCTCTGGTTAGACCTCACCTAGAGTATTGTGTTCAGTTTTGGACACCACAATTTAAGAAGGATATAGACAAGGTGGAACATGTCCAGAGGAGGGCAAAGAAGATGGTGAGGGGTCTGGAGACCAAGTCCTATGAGGAAAGGTTGAAGGAGTTGGGTATGTTTAGCCTGGAGAGCAGATGACTGAGAGGTGATATGGTCACCATCTTCAAGTACTTGAAGGGCTATCATCTAGAGGATGGTGTGTTGTTGTTTCCTGTTGCCCGAGAAGGTCGGATCAGAAACAACGGGTTGATATTAAATCAGAAGCGTTTTTGGCTAAATGTTAGGAAGAACTTCCTAAAAGTTAGAGTGGTTTCTCAGTGGAACAGGCTTCCTGGGGAAGTGGTGGGCTCTCCTTCTTCGGAGGTTCTCAAACAGAGGCTAGATGGCCATCGGACAGCAATGCTGATTCTGTGAACTTGGGCAGATCATGAGAGGGAGGCCAGGAAGGGTTGCCTCAGCGCTTAGTTCTCGTGGCCCTTTTTTTACACGCCCAGGAAATTTTGATCACCACTTTGGGGTCAGGAAGCAACCCTGGAGGGTTTTTTTGTCATCTTCTGGGCGTGGAACAGCGGTCACTGCGGGTGTGGAGGGGGAGGTATTTGTGAATGTCCTGCATTGTGCAGGGGGTTGGACTTGATGACTCTGGAAATCCCTTCCAACTCTATGATTCTATGATTCTCATCTAAAACCACTCGCATTTTGCTTCAGGAATTGAGAGCGATTCTGGGAAGCAGTCCCACAGCCCTCAGCCTTCTCCTACCAGCCTCTCAGCACCCATGAACAAGATCTTCCAGAATTCGAGGATACCAGAGACTTCCGGTGTCGTGAACTCAAGCGTGTAAGCTTTGTCGACCTAGGTGGAAAGATGACCGGCTATGTGAAATGCAGCTCATTTCAGAGGTCCCGTTATCACATTTTAACAACTAGAACATTTTGATGACTAAATGCTATTCGTGATTGAAGCCTGCGATGGAAACAGTAGGCCGTGTTTGGATTTTTAGAGATAGATGGCTTCTTCACTCTCAGAGGAAATGGACAAGAGCGTGAATAATGACTCGGTGTCTCTTCCCTAATGAAGACAAATGCCTTCTCATACTACGGTGTTCTTGTGATTGAGTAGCAGAGGAAGGAGTTCTTCTGTGCCTAGATCAACACACAAGGTTTATTCTGATGGGAATCTACCACTGGGCTGCTGCCCAAATACAATCATCAACTCCTGTTGTTGGTCTTCTGCTCTTCACAGCTAGCATGACACCTCTCCAAGGGATTCTTGACCTTCATTGCTTTGAGGACCACGGTTACAGTTTGCTTGGTCTTTCAACTCACATTTCTAGCTAGCTTCGGTCGGCCATTTCCCAGGTCCATAGGGTGGCCAGGTCTGGGTTGGAAACTACCTGGAGACTTTGGAGGTGGAGCCAGGAGAGGGTGGGGTTTGGGGAGGGGAGGGACCTCAGCAGGGTACAATGCCGTAGAGTCCGCCCTCCAAAGCAGCCATTTTCTCCAGGGGGAGCTGATCTCTGTCAGCTGGAGATCAGTTGTGAAAGCAGGAGATCCCCAGGCCCCACCTGGAGGCTGGTAACCCTACAGGTCCAGATGGGGAATCCCCCCAGGTTTTAGGGGCTTCTGCCCAACTGGCTAGTGGGGGAAACCCCACCCCAAACAGCGACATCGCCATGTGACATCGCCAACACGATGACATCGCACGGAAGCGAAGTCGCATCTGGGACGTCGCGTAGCGACTCTCTGGTTTGAGGGTGAAACTCTATGGTTGGAAGGCAACCTTACCATAAAAGTTTTGCCCTCGACCCAGAGCGCCGCCACACCATGTCCCTGGTGTGATGACATCACTTCCGCATTATATCTCGTTGCCTTGAAAGCTTTGTGGGGTTGCCATAAGTCAGTGGTGACTTGACAGCACTTTTCACACACACACACACACACACAGGATCTGGGAGGGCCAGATTTGAGTCCCCAGTCTGCTCAGCTGGTTGGCGGGGGAAGAGAGGGGACGGCTGCGTGGCCTCCGTTCCCAGACGCGGAGTCTTCTCTCTCCAAGCAGGGAGAAGACTCCACCGGCAAGGGAGGAGGAAGGAGGGAAATCTTGTGGGGTTGTCCCTTTCAAGAAGAAGAGAAGAAGAGATTGGATTTATACCCCTCCCTTCACTACCCAAAAGTATCTCAGAGTGGCTGACAAAATCCTTTCCCTTCCCCTCCCCACGACAGACACCCTGTGAGGTGGGTGGGGCTGAGAGAACTCTTGACAGAAACGGCTCTTTTTGAAGGACAGCTCTTATTAGAACTACGGCTTGCCCAAGGTCATCCAGTCAGGTGCAAGTGGAGGAGTGGGGAATCAAACCCGGTTCTCCCAGATTAGAGTCCGTGCACTTAACCACTACACCACACTGGCTCTACACTACACCAAAAGGAGGGGGCCGTGCCCCCAATAGCCCCACCATAACTACGGGCCAGTAACCACCTCTGAAATCTTGTGCCTTGAAAACCTACAGGATCACCGGAACGTGGCTGCACATGCACACTTACAGGATCTGGAAGGCCCGGGTTTGAATCCCCACTCTGCCCCTGTCATGGAAAGTTGCAGGCTGACTTTGGGCCAGTGACGCACACTCAGCCTAACCAGGGTTGTTTTTGTGAGAATAACACTGCTAGAGGGGGACACGATGGAAGCCATTTTGGGTCCCCGTTGGGGAGAAAGAAAGAGTATAAATGAAGTGAAGAAATAAAATATGTTCTCGAAGGCTTTCAGGGCCGGAGTTCATTAGCTGTTGTAGATTTTCTGAGTTGTCTGGCCGTGGTCTTGGCATTGTAGGACCTGATGTTTCGCCAGCAGCTGTGACTGGCATCCTCAGAGGTATAACACAGAAAGATGGAGTACTCTCTGTGTCAAGGTCCTACAATGCCAAGATCACGGCCAGACAACCCGGAAAATCTACAACAGCTCATAAAGAAATAAAAATTTGCTTTCTTCTGAACTCTTTATGTGCCACGCTATTAGGGTTGCCATTCCCCCTGTGGGGAATACAAAAACCGAGGGTCACAGTGTTAGGAAGATATGGGAAATCTCATGCAAAAGGGATGTCACCACATCATGGATGTCGCATGGCGATGCTCTGCATTTGGGGCAAAACTCTAATTTTTTTTGGCCTAAAACCATAGAGTTTTGCCCAAAAAGCAGAGTGTTGCCACATCAAGTGACATCATCATGTCAGGGAGATCGCCGCACAATATCCCTGTTTGGGGGCGGGGCTTTCCCACCAGCCCGCTGGCTGGCAGTGGGCAGAAGCCTGAAAAATCAGGGGGACCCCCGCCCAGACCAGGGGTCTGGCGACCCTAGTCCTCAGGGCCAGTTCCAGGTTTTGGGATGCCCCAGACTGAGATTTCCCCAGGGGAGCCCTCCCCTTTTCTGCCCACCTCCAGGCCACCCCACTCTCGCCTCCTAGCCACAAATCCCCCACCTGACTTGACCATTTGGCTTCCAAGCAAGGGCCAACTGGGCTACTCATAAGGTTGCCCACTTGCCAAGAAGACTGAAATGTTACTCCTTTAATCTACAAGAGAGCAACTGAGCCAGCAACGTGAGATAGAGGCCCCGGTCACACGAGCGGAAAAATACGCACTGGAAGGGAGGCATTTTAGAGGCGGAGCTAAAAGAAGCACGGGAGCGCGATCTTACGGTCCCCTGCAGCTCTGTCCTCAGGCCGTCGGCAGCCGATCACACCAGGGAGGCAACAGCGTAGTCCCAGCGAGGCAACACGGCAGTACTGCATCACTGCGCATGCGCGGGTCGCGGATGGCTGCTGGATGCCACGGGCTACCGGCGCGTCTCCAATCAGATGCCTGCCCGTGCCGGGCATTTACCGGAAGCTACTACCTTTTCCCTAGTGCCTTTTAAATCTGCTTCTTTGGGCCAATGGTACGGGTTGCCAATGGGTGTGCTACACTTCCCAGATGATCGCACCCATTTCATGCGCCCTTAATCCATCCCTTTCGCAGGGCAAATCCCCCGTGTGACCAGGCCCAGAGAGCATTTGCCAGCCAATTTGAAATAAGAAGGCTTCTAGCCAGATAAAAAGAGGACTGGTTGCTACTATTAAGAAATTAATTAACGGGCTTGCTCCTAGTACAAATACTTGAAATGGAACTGGACGACCATTTGAAAAAGAAGTCAATCTGCAATAATTTGAAGAAAGTAAAAAAGTAAAGTAATGCCGCTACTATTTGAAGGAAGCGAAAGAAGTATTGAAACTGTTTCAAGAGGCTGGCCCCTTCTAACGTAACGGGACGACTCCTGAGGGAGATTGTTGAAATGCGTATGAAACCGGGCGCTGTAAATGCGTATAAAACCGGGCGCTCATAGAGGATTTTGGACTTTTTCTTGAATATGTTAGAATTTCCTGAGCTACATCGCATAAGTTTTTATTGATGTCCATAGGAATTATGAAATGCTACTGTCAATCTCATCACAGTGTCCCTTTGTGTCAATGTATTTCCCGGACTGTGATCCCTTCTTTGGTTTTCTCAACCTCCAGGTGGGGCCTTGAGGCCTCCCAGAGTCACAGCAGATCTCCAGAGTGCAGAGATCGATTCCCCCTGGAGAAAACGGCTTCTTCGGACGGTGGACTCTAGGGCATTGTACCCCACGGAAGTCTCTCCCTCCCCCAAACTTCACCTCTCCAGGCTCCACCCCCAAATCACCTGGAATTTCCCAACTTGGGGTTGGCAACTCTCACTGCTCAGCATGCCCATTAAAGGCGTGCCTATTTTCCATCACAGACCATCGATACTCAACCACACGCCTATAAATGTTCACTAGTGATACAGAAATAAATATCCATACCTGTAGTACAACCTGTATCACCTGTAGTACAAAATGAAAGCTAAGGCCCCGGTCACACGGGCCAGATATGGCGGAGGGGGGGAGGGGTGGCTGTTTGCCCCGGAGCAAAATAAAGCACGGTAACCCGATCACATGGTCCCCCAAGTCTTCGCGCTTAGGCTGTTAGCTGTCGATCACATGGCGATGCTGGAGCGTGGCAAAGAAGCGGCGCAGCAAGTGTTTCATGTTTGTGCGCATGCGCAGTTCTGGGGAGCAGCACTGCTTTTAGTTATGTGTTTGTGCACATGCGCTTATGAAAAGCATCCGGTTTGCGATGGGACGCGGATGGGCCCTGGATGCCACGGGATACTAACACTCCCCCGATCAGACGCCCGCCCCTGCCCTGCATTTTCCGGATACCAGTGCACTTTCCAAGGTAGTTTTTTACTGCGCATCTTCGGCGAGATGGCACAGGTTGGCCACGAGTGTGCTACAATTCCCAGACGTTGCAGTGTGATTGCGCCCCAAAAATCCACCTGACATTTGTGCCTTTAACACAGCAAATCCTCCGTGTGAACGGGGCCTTTGATGAGCTTTCATTTCATTCGCTAAGATGAGCCTGTTCAAAGTTCAGTAAAAATAGTCGAGAACTTTTCCTACTTACAAATCGCTAAAATCGCTTTGCATAAAGCTCGCAGTAAAACTATCATTTCAGTTTCTCAGGAGTGTCGAAATCTTGGGTATGGGCAACTCTTTGTCGAGGCAGTGCTAATAAACAAGCAGATAATGAACAAAGCAATTGGGCCTTTCTGTCCCAGTGACTTCATATTAAGCAGCCTTCTGGTTTTAATATTTGGCACGTATGCGTGAAATAATTTATTGCGATTTCAAAGTCATTTCAACCGTTCAACATTTGTTGGTTTGCTGAAGGAAACAGTAAAAAAAAAAGATTCTTTCATGTGAACATTAGTTCTTAATTTTAACATTTCCTTATTTTTATTTTTTTTAAAAAAGGGATTTGATGTGGCAATAAACCTTCGGGACGTTTCTAAGGAGAGAAATATTGCAAGCAGGTGAAGGGGTTTCCGTACGTGGTCTCAAAAGAATCGACAGCTTAAATCAATGCGTGTAGCAGAAGAACTGTTTTCTCTCTCCTCCACTAATGGCTTTTGGAGTCCACAGACAGACTATCGCAACCGATGTGGCATGAAGATCACAACCTCTTGCTTAAAAACGACAACATAAGGCACTCAAAAAACGGCTCCCAAATATTTTGTACAGACAGACACACACACACACACAAACACACACACACAATTTTTATACAGAAACACACACGCATACACATGCTATTTTTCTTTTTCTTCCCCTGTTTTATCATTGGCCCAATTCAATGGAATGCATAGGTTATGTCGGGGGGAAGGGTGTGTTTCGAATCAAACCCGCCAGAAGCTCTGGAAGAGATCTTGCCTGACCCCTTCAGCATGGGGTACCTGAAGGAGAAACACATCTTGCATTTTTAGCGATCTGATTTAAATTAAACGATTTATTTAAGGAAATTAAATCAAACGATTAGTTAATAGGCTCTGGGATCCCTGATGGGTTGGGCTCATTTCGGGAAGACGCCCCTGTTTTTAAAATAATGCCACCAAAGAACGCATCTCATGGAAGGAAGCCGCCATAAATAGATAGGTTTAAGCGAAATACCTCCCCTTTTTAGGGGAGCCAATAAAATCTTTATAAAAAAAAAAAATACAGCGAAGCTTTAACTGGAATGCTCCAGAAGTCTACAAAACATACCCCCCTTTTTTCATGCCACAATGAAGTCAAACAAATGGTGCCTATAAACCCTTTTTTCACTTGCTGTTTTGGTCAGTTTAACCAAATGCGTAGATTGATGTTGGAGGTGGGTTTCTTTTTCAAAGTGCCTTTACAACATGGAGTAAATCCAGTCTACTTCCCTCTTATCTGTGGCATATTTATTGTATACGGTCCAATGGAACAGTCTGTTCCCCCCTCTGATAGTTGTGTGTATCGGTTTAGTCTTATGGGGTGGGGCCCCCGGTGATTAGTTAACTAGCCAGCATGGTGTAGTGGTTAAAGTGTTGAATTAGATCTGGGAAACATTGGCTTCTGGAGTTCTGGCCCCGTTGGTGGACCTCCTGATAGGCCCTGAGTTTCGGCCACTGTGTGAAACAGGTGGGCCATTGGCCTGATCCAACATGGCTTCTCTCATATTCTTACATCTGGGGCAGTGATGCTCTTTATTCTTGGTGCTTGGGGGGCAACAGTGGGAGGGCTTCTGGAGTTCTGGCCCCGCTGATGGACCTCCTGATACCCAATGGGTTTTGGCCCCTGTATGACACAGGGTGCTGGACTGGATGGACCATTGGCCTGACCCAACATGGCTTCTCTTATGTTTTTACGTTCTTACCTCACAGGGTTGCTGTGAGGATAAAAGAGAGGAGAGGAGAAGAATGGAAGAGAGTAAGGTGGGACATAAATTAAGTCAATAAATAAATAAGTTCTGTTAGTTAGAATTGTAGACTGCGCGAGGTCCTGGAATCAGCTGCTCTCATCCCTCTACCTGCTTCCTAAGCCATGTATGTTGTTTTGAACACGCTTGTCTCTTCCGTGTGAACCTAAGAGCAGGAACAAGACTGAGAACCTTATTCCTGATCTACAAGCAAAACTGAACATCAAGAGCCAGTTTGGTGTAGTGGTTAAGTGTGCGGACTCTAATCTGGGAGAACCAGGTTTGATTCCCCACTCCTCCGCTTGCACCTGGCTGGAGGACCTTGGGCAAGCCATAACTCTGGCACAGCTGTTCTTGAAAAAGAGCCCTTTCTGTCAAGAGTTCTCTCAGCCCCACCTACTTCACAGGGTGTCTGTTGTGGGGAGGGAAAGGGAAAGGAGTTTGTAAGCCGCTCTGAGACACCTTTGGGTAGTGAAGGGCGGGGTATAAATCCAATCTCGTCCTCTTCTTCTTCTTCTATCTACACTGTACAAGATCAGTATAAAGTTAGAGTATCTGTAAAAAGATAGATTAGCAGCCTACGTAGCTCCTAAGGGTGGGGTATAAATCCAATCCCCTCTTCTCCTCCTCCTCCTCCTCCTCCTCTTCTTCCTCTTCTTCTTCTCCTCCTTTTTCCTTCTCTTCTTCTAAATGTGAAAAACTGAAATTCTGATGGAAGGGGAGATGGGGGGTATAAATGGTAACAGAATTATTGAGAGCAGGAAAGGATGGAAGAAGTCAGAGAAGGAATACCTTTGCCGACTGAATGACATCTTAGCTGAGAACTGCTTTCCCCCTCGCCCGTCTCAGGTACTTTAAGAAGAAGAAGAAGAAGAAGAAGAAGAAGAAGAAGAAGAAGAAGAAGAAGAAGAAGAAGAAGAAGA
>NW_015176043.1:234972-254621 GCF_001447785.1 Gekko japonicus | reverse complement strand
AGGAGGAGGAGGAGGAGATTGGATTTATACCCCGCCCTTCACTTGGAGTCTCAGAGTGGCTTACAAACTCCTTTCCCTTCCCCTCCCCACAACAGACACCCTGTGAGGTGGGTGGGGCTGAGAGAACTCTGACACAAACTGCTCTTTTTCAAGGACAGCTGTGCCAGAGCTTGTGACTGACCCAAGGTCACATCAGCAGGTGCAAGTGGAGGAGTGGGGAATCAAACCCGGTTCTCCCAGATTACAGTCCGCGCACTTAACCACTACACCAAACTGGCTCTTAACCACTACACCAAACTGGCTCTTGCATACGGTTGCCAGGTTCCTCCTGGCAACCGGTGGGGGATAGGAGGGACTCACCTGGAGAAAGAGAAAAGCCCAGGCCTTGTTGCCACACAGGAAGTGACCTCATAATGCTGCAATGTCCAGATGATGTTCTGGTATTTGGGCAAAAGCTCCGTGGTAAAACTGGCTTCTACCACAGAGTTTTTGCCCAAATACCAGAACACTGCCTGGACGTTGCCGGTATGATGATATCATTTCCCATGTGATGCCGGCCATGAGGCCTGGGCCTTTCTCTTTCTCTAGGTAAGTCCCCCCCCCTCAGGCCAGCTGATCTGTGGCTGGAGGGCAGAGCCTGGTGGCGGGGGGGCCATGCCTCAATCAGGGGGTCTGGCAGTCCTGCTTGGGCATGGTCAGAGGCAAGAGCCAAGTTTCTTGGCTTTGTGGATTGCGGCCTGTGACTTCAGCCAAGCCAGCCCACGAATCCCAGACTCCCTGGTTTGAAATTGGCTTTTGTTTGTTTCAACATGCACTGGTTCATTTATGTATTTTCCTTGTAAGCTTTGGAGAGAAGCGGGATATAAATATTTCAATAAATGGTTACATGCACTGGGGCTTTACTTCATTTTGAAATGCAGGATCGGGGTTGTGCTAAAGGTCTTGTGGAAGAAGGGGTTTGGACAGGAATTTAGAGGGGGGAAAGGTATCATCATACAGGTTTTTTGGAGGGCGAGGGTGTTGCAAATATAAGGGCAGGCCCGTAGCCAGGATTTTTTAATTTGGGGGGCCTTTAAATGTCAGGGGGCACCCCCGCACAGACCCCTGCACACACACCCAAGGGAGCGCCTGGGCTGGATTGGAAGTCGGGGGGCCTTGGTGGTAAGTCGGGGGCTACTGTCAGGGTCCTTAGCCAGGTTACGCAACACAGGGCTTCATGAGAAGATAACTGTTTATTGGCAGATCCAGTACTAGAGACACGTGTACAGCTTGTGTCAGGAATGGCCGCCAAGACAAGGGCCTCTGATTTATACTAGAATCAAACATCCCCCCTGTAAGCATGAGCCAATGGATACATCTCGCACGCAGGCGCGGGCAAAGCAAAAGCCGTTAACTTTACCAGTCGAATAAAGCTGCCGCTGGAGCATCTACAAGGTCAAGCATAAGATAGCAAACAGTTGGTGAGCCGGGGAGAGCTAAGACAGAAAACGTGAGGGCACCCCTCCACATTCCAGACCTTTGACAGGGCTACCTGACATCTGTAGCTGCGGGCCTCTATAAGGGTAGCACTGGATGGTAGTCTTTGCTCCTATGAACATCCTAGTTGTTGCCTTAATAGACACAGCACAATCACCCCCTAAGCTCTGATTTAGATGTTTTTTAGGGATAAGCCAAGAATGACTTTAAGTGGTTTATGCTGTGTTCTTAGTCTAATTTGCCTGTGAATAGATTATCTTAAACTCAGTCTGTTTTTTACTTACAATGGGCATAGGATTGAAACAGGACTAAGAGAATAGATTCTGGCATAAGTTTGGGTGAGTCAGGGCTCACTTCATCAGAGGCGTGGCGTACATCTGTTAGGCAGATGGAGAAGAGAAGAGAAGAAGAAGAGATTGGATTTATACCCTGCCCTTCACTTGGAGTCTCAAGGCGGCTTAAAAACTCCTTTCCCTTCGCTTCCCCACAACAGACACCCTGTGAGGTAGGTGGGGCTGAGAGAGCTCTTTCCAGGACTGCCCTTGAGAGAACAGCTCTGAGAGAACTGTGATGGACCCAAGGTCACACCAGCAGCTGCATGTGGAGGAGTGGGGAATCAAACCCGGTTCTCCCAGATTAGAGTCCGTGTACTTAACCACTACACCAAACTACAAGCTGCAAACTGTAGAAAAGTTGGATGGGTGATATTACAAAAGAGAGGACAGGGTTTTTTTTGGGGGGGGGGTTGTTGTTGTAAAGCCATAGGATGGGGCTGTAATAAAACAAATTCACTTGAAGCCTCCCTTGGTCCTACAGTGGGAAGGGTAAATGGGTTCTGAAAAGGTACGACAATTTGGACCCAGGTGTACAACGCTGACCAGCTCTGTATTCCAAACGGTTGAGACGTTGCAACCTCTTTCTCGGTCTTCTATTAATGTATTGCTTTAACTTTCTCCCATTCTCTGCAAACCCAATATGTCCCTTTCTTCACCAAAGACCTTGCATGAAACAAGGCCCTTGGATTTGGGGTTTTTTGATCCAGCTACCTCATTAGTGGACTAGTTTTGCAGGGACACTTATTGCAGAAAATGAAAAAAGGTTGACAGAAAATGGAGGGGGGGGGGGATCAGCCAGATAGCTTAAAGCCATTCAGAGCTGTTCCTCTCTGCTGCCATCTATTGGTCGCTGGAGGGAAATACATAACTACGTTCCTCCTTCATTCTCTACAATAAGCATCAGTGGTCATTTAAATCACCTGGCTTGGCGTCAGCTCAGGTAGAACTTTTGATCTGCTGATTCATCGACCCAGTTTGGACAAGGTGCCTAGACCTAAATTGATCAAACCTCGTTGGCTTTGGTGGCGACAAGAAAAGCTCTGCAATTCACTTCTCAAGAGAAAGAGGAAATACAAACTCACCTGTCCATCCCCTTTTCATTCTTCTGTGCAAAACCCAAAGTACAGTCTCCCCTCCTCAATATAAATAAAACATGTCCAAATAGCAGCTCCCAGACATATAAACCTGCACAACTTCTGATCGCAATGCAGAACGTAAAGGCAGCACCATTAGTGTACAGCAGTTCCTGTGCACTATCAAGCCTGCAGTGTGCGCCCCCAATGGTGGCCAGCCCCACCAACCATATTTGGACACTTTTTCACTGCTTAGGAACTGTGCCAGTCCCACCCAGCAGACGAATCAGGCAGAGATGGATGATTTACCAAATCCAGTGGGAAACGAGGGATGGCATTACTGTAGAGTTTCTGTGTCCATGTTCATCCAGGCACTCTGCCTTTACACTCTGTATCTACCTCAGTTTGGTGTAGTGGTTAGGAGCGTGGGCTCTAATCTGGGAGAACCGGGTTTGATTCCCCACTCCTCCACATGCAGCTGCTGGCGTGACCTTGGGTCAGTCACAAATTCTCTCAAAGCTGTTCTCTCAAGGGCAGTTCTTGGAAGAGCTCTCTCACCCCCAACTACTTCACAGGGTGTCTGTTGAGAGGAGGGAAAAGGAAAGGAGATTGTAAGCCGCTCTGAGACTCCTTCGGGTAGTGAAGGGCAGGGTATAAATCCAATCTCCTCCTCATCATTATCTTCTCATACTGCTTTGTAATTTATTAGTTCTAAGGAGATTATTAAGATGTAGATCCCATTTGAACAGCTGTGAAAATCTATCCCGGATGCATAAAATTTTGCATCTAGAAGAGTAGTAGGCCTGCTATGATCTTCTAAGAAAAGACATAATGTCTCCATGTGATCTATATTTTGGAGGAAAGAAAGAATTAAAAGATTTCTAGGCGCCAAAAAGGAGTTACATTTAAAGATCACATGATACAGGATGTCTACACTACCTGCAGCACAATCGCATACTCTATCAGATACTTCAGATACCTCCCTTGCAAAGCTCTAGGTGGTAGGATATTAAGGCACGCCAACATAAATACCTTAGTGGTATTTTTCAGGTATTTCAGATATTAAGCTGGTTTTAAATTGGGGCTGCATTTTGGCTATCCGAATATTTTTGGGATTTTCGAGACCACCGAATAGCCGAACTTAAAGGGCATTTAATGGGATCACAGTCCCTTTAAATGCCTTCTCCAAGCCGCATGACTCCATGGCTTGGTGAACTCCAAAGGTGTTTAAAGGGCTCACAGTCCTTTAAACACCTTCTGGGTGAACTCGCCATGGCACACCCCTAGTGAGGAACAGTCAAATATGAGCAGTAATTGGGAAGCTGTCTGGGTGGAAGAATACCAGCAAAATGAGTAGACAAACATGTCGTGCTCTGAGGATCATACTGTTAGGATCATACCTGAATACACGTTTCTTAATCATTCTTCTTGGCTTTCTGTCTGGTAGCTGAACCTCAAACTCTACCCTGAACCTCAAAGTCATTTCAAATTGATGGTTACCAAGTGGTGTTGATGGGTCGCCTCCTTCAAAAGGATGTACACATCTAATTTTTTCTGATTGTTGGTGTGTGAGCCCTAGTGTAGCAAAAGGCTTTCTAGTATACCACTGACTTCTGTGATCCTTCCAGGGCTGCCCAGAGGAGAGTCAACTGGGGCCATTGGCCTGATTGCTCCACAAGGAAAAAGTCCTTCTGCCTCAGTCTCTGTGCAGGCCATCGGCCCTTGGCACATCTCTGCGACATTGCTCGTGCCTATGCAGGATGTGAGAGCTTGGTAGCTGTGGTTGCCGTAAAGTGAGTTGTTGGGTTTTTTTAATATATTTGCTTATTTTAGCTTTGGCTAACATTGCTTCAGGCTGCAGTGGCTCAGAGGTTAAGACGCTAAGCTGTAGACTGGAAGGTCTGTAGCTCAGCAGTTTGAGACCCGAGTGCCACATGACAGAGTGAACTCCTGTCTCTGGCCCCAGCTCCTGCCAACCTAGCAGTTCGAAAGCAGGAAATTGCAAGTAGATAAATAGGTACTGCTTCAGTGGGAAGTTAACAGCATTCTGTGTGCCTTAGTGTTTAGTCATGCTGGCCACATGACCACGGAAACATCTTCGGACAGTGCTGGCTCCTCGGCTTGGAAACAGAGATAAGCACCGCCTCCTAGAGTCAGATTCGACTGGCTTTTGAGCAAGGGAAACCTTTACCTTTACCTAATGTTGCTACTTTCCTTTTATACCCTTAAAAGCTCGTTGATTCGCAGATCTTGAGCAGCAGAAAATACTTGTTTCTCATTTGTTGGATGTGTGGGCTAAAAGGACTGAGACAAATTTTGCAGTTGCTAGAGTGATCTTTGGATCCTTCTCACCGAGCACGAAAGCCAGGATTTCCGGAGTCTGTGTGTGTGGGGGACAATTGGTTGATTCAAGCCTTAATATAGTAATCCCTTATAATCTCAAAAAAAATCTGCATTCCAGCAGGACATGGGAGGATGTCTCAATTCTATTAAGGCCACAAGGGCGGATTCTGTCAGTGTGGGTAAGATATGGGGGTGCTAATGTTGCAAAATGCCTTAGTTTAGCAGTTATATTTGTTGGGGAAATTGGCAAAAACACTTAGATATTCAGAGTTTGCAATTGATCTTTGCTTCACAGGAGAGGAGGCATTTCTTTCTGTGCAAAAATCTTTATTACTAAAGGGAAATCTACAAAATAAAAGATCTAAGGCTACATCTCTAAAGCTACAGAAACAGACTGACCGCACGGTCTCTCAACAACAACTGCAACGACAACAATGGAGATTCTTCTTCTTCTTCTTGACCCCTAGAAGGATATCGCCTGAATGCATTAACCAATGGTTGTCAGTAAACAGACTTAGATTTCACGGGCTTTGTTTTCATTGGCTCTGAGCCAGGTTTCCCTTCCAGGTAAGTCTAAACAATAGCACACAAGGTAAACAGATTAACCCTCTAATGACTGAATTAAACCTTGCATCACACACATATTTCCAACAATATTGAGAAAAACAGGGACAAGATGTTTTAATAAATGTGGTAGAAAGTGCCATCAACTTTCTTATGGTAACTTATGGTGACCCCAAAGGAAAAGGGGGGAAAGTCTGGGGACGAGATACTTATCAAATGAAGTTAACCATTTATCACAAGGAATAACAAATAGTCAATATACTACTATCCAACATTCATATTCTTCTCTAGTAATATACTCCTGAAGAAACGGCTGAACAAAACAAAGATTTAATCTGGAGCCTTCCTTGATGTTCCATATAGTAGTTGTATTTCACCTTCCTGTTGAATTGTGGCGTTATATCGAGCAGTTGTATTTTACATGTACCTGTTGAATTACTACATTAAATTATGTCTTATTGATTTGTATAGACTTATTGTCTGCAATACTCACCTGTATTCAAAAAGATTCAAACATAAACATTTTAAGAACAAGATGGTATATGTAGCATTCAGTTTTGGGGGAGGAAGAGGAGGATGCTGGGCAGACGTAAAGAACCATCGCTCGCCTTAACCAAAGGAAAGGGGGCTGGCCCTTGAAGGAAGGGGGTGGAGCTACCAATAGCCCCACCATAGCTGCAGGCCAGGCAGGTATTTTCCAACCCGGAGTTGGCAACCTCCAAACCAGTTCTCCAGGCCCCACCTGGAGGCTGGCAACACTGCCTGGAAAAGCGGTGAGGCTGCAGGGAGGGACAAACCCAAGGTCACCCAGCAAACTGCATGGTAGAGTGAGAACTGGAACCCAGGTCTTTCCCAGTCTCGGCCCAACACTTTACCTTCCACACCTATTTGTTATTCTTTGTGATAAATGGTTGACTTCATTTGATAAGCGTCTCATCCCCAGCCTTTTTTTCTTTTTCTTTTTTTATGGTGACCCCACACAGTTTTCTAGGAGCTGCGGTGGCTCAAGCGGTTAAGACGCTGGACTGCAGGCTGTGGAAGGTCAGTAGTTCAGCAGTTCGAGACCCGAGTGTGCCGCATGACGGAGTGAGCTCCCGTCTCTAGTTCCAGCTCCTGCCAACCTAGCAGTTCGAAAGCAAGAAATTGCAAGTAGATAAACAGGTACCACTTTGGTGGGAAGGTAACAGCGTTCCGTGCGCCTTGATGTTTAGTCATGCCGACCACATGACCACGGAAACGTCTTTGGACAGCGCTGGCTCTTCGGCTTTGAAACGAAGATGAGCACCGCAACCCTAGAGTCGGACTCGACTGGCTTTTGAGCAAGGGAAACCTTTACCTTTACACACAGTTTTCAAGGTGGTTTCCCATCACCTTCCTCCATGTAGCATCCCTGGACATCCTTGGTGGTCCCCCATCCAAGTACTAACCAGGGCTGACCCTGCTTAGCTTTCAAGATTTGACAAGATCAGGCTAGCATGCGCCACCCAGGTCAGTGCATGTTCATAAATACATAAATAAATGCACATGCTGAGTCTCTGTTCCCGCATGTACCCAGGGTTGAGCTTGGATTGTCTGGGGGGGGTGGGCTGGACTCGAGCTTCATCCTCACATCTCTTGGTTGACGCTTGTGTTTACGTGCTAATTTAAGAACATAAGAACATAAGAGACGCCAATGTTGGATCAGGCCAAAGGCCCATCCAGTCCAACACTCTGTGTCACACAGTGGCCAGAAATACCAGTACCATCAGGAGGTCCAGCAGTGGGGCCAGGACATTAGAAGCCCTCCCACTGTTGACCCCCCCCCCAAGCACCAAGAAGACAGAAGAATTTGCCACCATTCATTGATCTCAGTGGCCCCCTGATCCAATTTCAGCCATGCACACGCGTCTTGGCTCTGAGTGGCCCTTCCTCTTTCCGGAAGTCGTGCTTGAGGAGATCCTATTCCGTTTTGTCTGAGGGAAAAGCTTACCCTTTGAATAGAACTTTGTCGGTCTCAAAGGTGCCGCTGGACTCAAACTTTGTTCCGCTGCTTCAGACCAGCACGGCTACCCCACCTGAGTCGATCTACATGAACGTAGATTTGACTTCAGGTCTCTGAAGCTGATAGGACTTCCAGATAAGGAGACAGGGCAGTCCTATGCTGGAGAGAAATGATTCAGGGTTTCCACACCCAAAGAAATAAGATGGCTGCAAATGGAGCTTGTATGTTTTCCATGCCCAGGGGTCATTTCGTAGAAAAAGAGGTGCAGGAGCTCATTAGCATAACTCATTAGCATAACATTTGCATATGCCACACACCCCTGACATCACCGGAAGGGTGTCAGAAGGCAACACCCACTGCTCAGGCTCCACTGGACTGTTTTGGATTCCTCGCTATTTGGGGGGGGGGGCATGCAGATCTGTCCTCACAGAGGAGGGAGAGCTTGTACCTGAATAAAACTTGGTCTTAAAGGTGCCACTGTACTGTTTTGGGCCGGGGGGCGGGCTCTGCAACTTACCTGGCTGCTTCTTGCTCTGACTGAGGGCTGCTGGCAACAGGGGTGGGGCTTGTTGCATGTGCCCCCCCCGGGCTCTTTACTGCCAGAGCTCCGCTCCTGTGCGCTCCTGCAGGAAATGACCCCTGGCCATGCCTCTTTCCTCTTGAGGTGAGTGTGCCAGATGACTCTGGTCAGGTCTGATTCAGACATAGGTCTAGAACAGGCGTGGCCAAACTTGCTCAGCACAAGAGCCACATAGAATAAATATCAGATGTCTGAGAGCCACGAGACATGAACAAATATGACATGCACGTTTTTTATTTTAAAATATGCACATTTGCTTTTTAATTCAACATTAAATGAGACTGCCAAAAATAAAAACAAAAGGGGTAAAACAAATGTTGATAATGATATTTATTTGTCTAATGATATTTATTTGTCTGAGAGACAGAGAAAAAGAGAAAGGTGGAAAGAAAGAATGAAAGAGGTGGAAAGAGAGAGAGTAAAACAAAGAAAGCAAATAGACGGGAGGGAGAAAAAGTATGCCTCCCCTTCGCTTCCCCAGCTGCCCTGCCGGGAGCCACACAATATGTGTGAAAGAGCCGCATGTGGCTCCCGAGCTGCAGTTTGGCCACCCCTGGTCTAAAAGGTCACAGGCAATAGAGGAAATTTGGGCAATCTTTGAAGGATCCTGAGAACAAGGGCAAAAGTCTGGCCTGTCATAGAGTGAGACTCGGTAGGAGCAGGTTGCCAGGTGAAGAGCCACAGTCCTAAAAGCATTTCAGAATCGTTTGGGTGGTCATGAGAGCTCTTGATTCTCTTTCCTTCCTCCACCAACTTGTCTGGGTAAATAGTAGGTGCCCAGTTGTTGTTGCCATCCTTGGAGAGGGAGCTGTACCCTCCTTTCTTCATTGCCCAGTTCATTCCCTTGCCCATTCTGAGAGGACAATGAGATGCTTTACAGGAAGTATTCTCTTCCCTCCTAATTGGCTATGCTCGCCTTCAGTGAAATCATTCCAGTACCAAATGTGATTGTCAGTTTAGCATTGTATTAGTCAATTGAACATTGCCACATTCACAACACGATCCCGGAATGTCTGGGGTCATAATGTAAAAAAAGAAGAAGCCCTAGTGGGGAAAATGGTAGTGTGTGTGATCCCTGATAGTCTGGCATCACATTGTAAGGTAGAGGAAGGTCTGGCTCAGCCAGCATCCTTTTGATCACATAAGAGAGTTATAGATTCAGGTGGGTAGCCATGTTGGTCTGAAGCAACAGAACTATATTTGAGTCCAGTAGGAAAAACGGTAGCGTGTGTGATCCCTGATAGTCTGGCATCACATTGTAAGGTGGAGGAAGGTCTGGCTCAGCCTAGCATCCTTTTGATCACATAAGAGAGTTATAGATTCAGGTGGGTAGCCATGTTGGTCTGAAGCAACAGAACTACGTTTGGGTCCAGTGGGAAAAATGGATTTCCCAGCTTTCTGACCTTCGGCTCTGTTTCTCGGCTTGCTTTTGGACTGGGTATCCAGCTTTCAGTGAAGGCTATCCATGGCGACCGGCCAAACCCAGCACAGCTGCCAATGCCAACTTGAGAGAAATTCCCGGAGAGTTGTACAGGTAGTGCCTGGAGAAGGCAGAGTTTGAGGGGACGGGAGCGCAGTATGGATGTGATGTCATAGAGTTCACCGTCCAAACCTGCATTGTTCTATGGCTCCTTTCCACTTTGCACTTGTCCACCTTGTGCAGGGGGAGGGGACACTGACTCCCATAAGGCAGGGCCTCACTCCCACCTTGCACTGGGCTGACCCAGGGTCAGAGAAGAAGAAGAAGAAGAAGAAGAGATTGGATTTATACCCCACCCTTCACTACCCAAAGGTGTCTCAGGGCGGCTTACAAACTCCTTTCCCTCCCCCTCCCCACAACAGACACCCTGTGGGGTAGGTGGGGCTGAGAGAGCTCTTGACAGAAACTGCTCTTTTTCAAGGACAGCTCTTGTCAGAACTACGGCTTGCCCAAGGCCATCTAGCCAGGTGCAAGTGGAGGAGGAGTGGGGGAATCAAACCCAGTTCACCCATATTAGAGTCCACGCACTTAACCACTACACCAAACTGGTTCTGAGACCCTAAAGGGGCATCCCGCCAGTCCATGAGCCCACCAAAACTTTCCCTGGTGGCCTCCAAGGCCAATCCGCCCCTGCAGTGTATGCATACCTACCTGCACATTTATACTGAAAGGAAAACCATGTACACTTGCAACCATTAAGAACATAAGAGAAACCAATGTTGGATCAGGCCAATAGCCCATCCAGTCCAACACTCTGTCACACAGTGGCCAAAAATACCAGGTGCCATCAGGAGGTCCAGCAGTGGGGCCAGGACACTAGAAGCTCTTCCACTGCTGCCCCCCCCAAGCACCAAGAATCAAGTGTGTCACTTGCCCCAGAGTTGCTGATTGGTTGAATGACTGCCGTCTCCCAAGTCCTTCTTCAGAAGCAGAACCAATGAGATCTGGTCCTAAGGACATCTTTAGAGAAGACCAGCCCCTATCCAAAATATTCTCAGCTCATCGAGTACTGCACAGGCAAAAATCCCGTCCTTAATATATTGCCTTCCTAGAAACATGATTGAGTGCCTGCTGTTGGTAATATCTATGTGACATATTACTCTACTGCTTTAAAATATCAAAGAGTGTAAAACATTGTGGCCTTAGGGTAGAAAAGAGAGCCAATAGGATGGAAATCATTATTATTATTTCTTTTTTAAAATTCTTCCTGAGTGCCATAGCAGTACCTGTTTTACAACTTTGTACAGACCAAGAAGTCGTTCATCCGTGCCTAAATGAAAATGACATGACGTATTTTCTATGATTTATTAGTAAACGACTAAGTAGCAACATTAAGCTTTTAGGAAAAAGTTAACAACATTATGCTGCCGTAACCTGTCATTTTCATTTAAGTAAAAGCTGTTGGAAATGCTCACTCTTTGCAGTGGAACATGCAAAATCCCTTCCCTAATGGAGGCAGAAAAGGCATTAAGCCCTTTTTGCATGAGAACTTTAAAAACAAGTTATTTGTATGTGTGCTTGTGTATGTGTGTCGAACAAATAATTGTCTTGGAGCACACAAGACTGTTTCGGGACATCATAAGAACATAAGAACAAAAGAGAAGCCAATGTTGGATCGGGCCAATGGCCCATCCAGTCCAACACTCTATGTCACACAGTGGCCAGAAATATCAGCCGCCATCAGGAGGTCCATCAGTGGGGCCAGGACACTAGAAGCCCTCCCACTGTTGCCTCCCCCCAAGCACCAAGAATATAGAGCATCACCTGCCCCATTTCTTGAAATTCTTTGTTTTGTTTTCAGATTGCACTCCTGTTGTGTAGTGGGTTCGACGCATGAAAGATCACAAAGACGGTGTGATGCAAAACAGTGTTTACTGAACACAACACGAACTAACTACAACGGGCCTGGCGGTCCACTGTATACAGTGCCAAAGGGACACCCCTAGGTCCTATTGGAGGGTTTAAACTTCCCACCAAAGGTCCTATAGGTTCCTGAAGGAAGAGTTCAGGAGCCTAGTCCCTATTGTTCTTGGGACTCAAGCTCGCGTACATATCGCTGCCACCTGGTGGCAGTCAGCGGAAATAACAACTCCGAAACTTCCTTCAACCAACCGAAGCTTACCATTAAACTAAAATGCAAAATGGCAGCAAAGTCAGAATGGTTGACTCTCTGGTGAATTCACTTCAGTGATTTTTTTTGGGGGGGGGGTTTGTGGAAAGTCATTTCTCCTGACATTGTTGTCTGCAGTTATAATCACCTGTGGGCTAGGCTTGCCAGCCTCCAGGCGGGGACTGGGGATCTCCCAAAATTACAACTGATCTCCAGATGAAATAGATCCGTTCCCCTGGAGGAACAGGCAGCCTTTCAGGATGGCGTGGATGACATTATACCCTGCTGTGGCCCCTCTCCTCCCCAAACCCCACCCACCCAAGTCTCCACCCCCAAATCTCCAGGAATTCCCAGCTCGGAGTTGGCAACCCTAGAGCTGCTGAATCCAAAGGAAATGAAAACTCACCCCCCAGTTGTATTCTCCCCCTTCCCTCTTTTTGCAAGATTGCTATATTGTCTGCAGTGATCCGATGAATCATCCGCTTAAATCAGGTGAGATCTTAATGAGATTTCACCAAAGCCCGTTATCACGCGTGATAGTTTCCTTTGATAGACTTGGGCCGTGATTAATTTCACTAAAAGGTGCAGCGATACCTCCCCCACCCCCACCCCCAAGTCTTCTGAGAGAGCTTCCATCAGAGAACTGACAAGCTTTGGAAGGTACCGCTTACTGAAAACTGTAACCAACACTGACTTGTATACATCTTTACATTCCCCCTGACATTGTTCATGTGAAACTGCTTCCTTGCCCTCAGAGGTGTCAGGAGTCATTAGGGATGCCTTTGAACCTCTCTTTTGATTATTTCTTGGACTTCGGAGTCTGATTTCCAAATTGGAAATGACGCACTAGGAATTCCCCCTGGTTTTCTCACACCCACACCCACACCCACCCAAACTTTGTACCGAACTCTGTGCATACACAATTGACCACCATTTCAGCTCCACTCATGCCTTCTGGTACACTCATTTCAGTCTATTCATGTCTTCCCTAACATACACTCCATATCATTAGTCTGTGTATGCGCATTAATAAAGCACTAAAAAGCAGTCTGCATTAGAGACACCAAATAATTCCACAGGTCTAACATGAACTTTAGGGGCCGTGGTGGCTCAAGGGGTTAGGACACTGAACTGCAGACTGGAAGGTCAGTAGTTTGGCAGTTCGAGACATGAGTGCCGCATGACAGAGTGAGTTCCCATCTCTGGCCCCAGCTCTTGTCAACCTAGCAGTTATGTACAGTTTGAGCTTGGAAAGGGGGGGGTGCCCCACACATTCCAAGCCACTGGCCTGTGTACAGTTTGAGGTAAATGTGGATGTTGGGCAAAACACAAGGAATCCTGAGGGAACCTAAAAGGAGACGTTTCATACATCTCTGTTGATCATAGAATCCTAGAATCACAGAGTTGGAAGGGGCCATACATACCACTGAGTCCAACCCCCTGCTCAATGCAGGACCAGCCTAGAGCATCCCTGACAAGTGTCTGTCCGGATGCTGCTTAAAGACTGCCAGGGAGGGGGAGCTCACCACCTCCCTGGGAAGCTGATCCCACTGTGGCACAACTCTGACTGTCAAAAAGTTTCCCCTAATATCCAGCCGGTACCTTCCTGTCCTTAACTGAAACCCCTTATTTTGAGTCCTCTCCTCTGCTGCCAACAGGAACAGCTCCCTGCCCCCCTCTAAGTGACAGTCTTTCAAAATACTTTGAGAGCAGTCATGTGATGTCCCCTCTCAACCGCCTCTTCTCCAGAGTGAACGTTCCCAAGTCCCTCAGCCTTTCCTCACGGGGCTTGGTCTCCAGGCCCCCCACCATCCTTGTCCCTCTCCTCTGCAGCTGCTCCATTCTGTCCACATCCTTTTTGAAGGGACAGTCCTTCAAATACTTCGAGAGAGCCATCCTGTCCCCCCTCAACCTCCTCGTCTCCAGACTAAACATTCCCAAGTCCCTCAGCCTACACCGTATCTCCTGAAAGTGGAAAGGACCCCACTCAGCACAGCCCGAATTTTGTGGGACTGGACGGGGGAAGGAGAGCGAGTCAGATGCTGGGTGGGGGCAGGTGGCCAAGCGGCGGGGAAAGTCGGGACTTTCCCCTCCCCCTGGGACCAATGGCAAAACGGTGATGTGGCCGGGGGAGGGCACTTGTGGGGGAATAGGCCAGCGACTTGCCTCCCGCCCCTCATCCTTTTTATGGCCATAGAAGGGCTCGCCCACCCATCCCACCCTGTGTGTACACTGTCAGAAGACTATCTACTCGTCCTTTGGCACCCTGAGGTTTTTTGTACTGGGTTTCATGATACTGTATATAATTTATTGTATACTCTCTACCAGGGCTCTTTTCTGGTAGCAGGAACTCCTTTGCATAGTAGGCGACACACCCCTAATGTGGCCAATCCTCCAAGAGCTTACAGAGCTCTTCTTACAGGGGCTACTGTAAGCTCTGGGAGGACTGGCTACATTAAGGGTATGTCGCCTAATATGCAGAGGAGTTCCTGCTACAAAAAGAGCCCTGCGTCTCTACAGTTTTAGAATTATGGGATCTGCTTAGAAGACGATTTCGCCTCGAAACGTGGAAATTATCTAGAAAACATGTCAGCATTTAAAAAGGGAAGATTCCTATTTATTATTAATGGACTCCAAGACACAATAAGAATGTACACATAAGGAGTATTAGAAGGAAGAACCATGCCTCTTTGTCTTTGAGGACATTATATGTGGGATAAAAATTCTGTTCCAATTCTACTGTAGTATCTTGATTATATAACCCATCAGAAGTATAGGCTGTGATTGTTCATTCTATTTTGTTTGGTGTAGTGGTGAGGAGCGCGGGCTCTAATCTGGGAGAACCGGGTTTGATTCCCCCCTCCTCCACTTGCACCTGACTGGATGACCTCGGGCAAGCCGTAGTTCTGATAAGAGCTGTTCTTGAAAAAGAGCCGTTTCTGTCAGAGCTCTCTCAGCCCCACTACCTGACAGGGTGTCTGTTGTGGGGAGGGGAAGGGAAAGGAGATTGTAAGCCGCTCTGAGACACCTTTGGGTAGTGAAGGGCAGGGTATAAAGCCAATCTCTTCTCTCTTCTTCTTCTATTGTTGTTGTACTGCTCTTACAACCACAGGCCATACTGTTGTTACACTGCTAGAAGGCAATAATGTATAGCGGGGTATTGGGGTGGGGGAAAGGGGTGGGGGAAAGTCAATATTGTATAATATGATGTTAGCGAAGTGCTATGTATTCCATGTCATGTTTCATGCCACAACTTTTGGCGGTAACAGCAGGGGGCCGGATCCGTTTGTGGGAATCAACCTGCATGCCATTTTCCTGGATATGGGGGGTCCCTCAAGGAGGCAATAATGTCTAGTGGGGTATTGGGGTGGGGGAAAGGGGGTTGTCGACACTATATAACATGATGCTGTTAGAGAAGTGTGTAATGCTATGTATTCAATGCCATATTTCTCATCACTTCTTTTGGCAGTAACAGCATGGGTCCAGATCCACTTATGGGAATCAACCTGCATGCCATTTCCCTGGATACAAGGGCCCCCTCAGGGGGTCTTGGCATGAGGGCTAATGGGAGCAAGCCTGCTCATGGACTACCGGTGATGGCCCTCACAACCAGATGGCAGGGGAGACCACTATGAGACAGTTGTCCATGTGAGCTCAGCAACCTGCCATCCCACGATTCAGCACCCATGCCGGCTGGCTGGGTGACAGGGACATTGGCTAGCGTGGGGCCAGCTGATGCACGGGATCCGGTGGACCCGTGCTGTGCCAACGCTTCTTACAGCTGTAGTCAATAAAGTTGTGGCCGAATCTGTGGTGTGTGTGGTTCTTCCATAGTGGATTGTATCCATCCGGCGGAAGTTCCCCCTCCCGCAATAAGTTAAAGACTTGGGTTCCACTCCAGCAAACATTTATTGTGTTCCACTAACCCCCCCCCCTTCCCATATGTGTTTGCCAACTCTGGCCTAGGAAATTCCTGGAGATTTGGTGGCAGTACCTATGGAAGGGGGAATTTCACCTAGAATCTATAGTACACCATAGGGTTCACTCTCTGAAGCAGTCATTTTCTCCAGTTTCTGTGGTCTGGAGATCATTCTGGGAGGACTCGAGGCCCCACCTAGAGGTTGGAAACTCTACTTCCCTTCCAAAGAAGTTAGCTGCGTCATCAGTGGTTTTCACCTGCCATTATTCAATTAACTTTCTCTGGATTGGGGTCTTGTTTTAGATCTCCAGTTTGGTGTGGTGGTTAAGAGCACAGACTCTAATCTGGGAGAACCGGGTTTGATTCCCCACTCCTCCGCATGCAAGGGGTCCTGCCCAAGGGTATACCCCGGCCCAGAGCCCACCCAGCTGGGGCAGGACCATTGGGGTCAGGAGGTAGAGCTCAATGGGGTAATGGTAGAGTCATGGTTATCAGCCAGTTTGGTGTAGTGGTTAGGAGCGCGGACTCTAATCTGGGAGAACCAGGTTTGATTCCCCACTCCTCCACATGCAGTTGCTGGAGTGACCTTGGGTCAGTCACAAGTTCTTCCAGAGCTCTTCTGTCAAGGGCAGTTCTCGAAAGAGCTCTTTCAGCCCCACCTACCTCACAGGGTGTCTGTTGTGGGGGAGGGGGAGGGAAAGGGGACTGTAAACCACTCTGAGACTCCGAGTGAAGGGCAGGGTATAAATCCAATCTCCTCCTCCTCCTCCTCCTTTCCTCCTCCTCCTCTTCCTTCTTTTAGGAAAGCTCTCTTTCCCACTTTTCTACCACAGGGTGACAAAACCCCTGAGCCCTGCCAAGGGAGAGGTTCAAGTGGCTCTTAATTGCTCTTTTCCCAAGGAATGAAATACTGAGGCTTCATACTCGTTCTTGGAGCCAAAGGACTGACAGACACCCGGAGGTGAAGATGGCCACAGGATAAACAAAAAAACAAATGGAGGAAAGGGAGCTTCCAGATGGAGGGGGAACAGAGGAGCCAATTGAAACCGTATGGAGCACAGCACAAAGGCTCTTGGGCTTTTCACCGTCTTTGCATCAGGTCCATCAGTGCAGGAATTGTATAAAAGGGTGTCAGTGTAATATACAGACCAGTGCATGTTTTATGTTGCAAATAGTATGAAGTCAGCATTACAATTTTCTAATGCAGTAGCAGAACATCTGGAAAAATAAATTTGTTTAGCTTGAATAGCAGATCTATTTATTGAGCCTCCTTTCAAGAATATGCACATATCAACACTGGGATTAGATTCTCGAAAGGGGGGGAGAGGGGAGGGGGAGAGGGGGGCCTGGTGAATTCAAATTGATGCTCGACTTATTCCACAATAGTAATTCAATTAATGATTTTATAGGCCCTCCATTGTATTCTCAGTCAAATGGAATACAGAATCAAAGCAATTAACTGGGTTTGCCAATGCAGCAGAGTCTCGATCCCAACAAAGTGCATTGCGAAATTTACCTTTTGCTGTGTGCCAGATACGGCAAATTGCTTTGGAGAGTTGGAACTTCCATTTTCCGCGCCGAATGCCTTGAAATAATATCAGGCTGTTTCTTGCAGCGACCTTGAGGCGTTCTTGTGATGCTGTTCCATCTGTAGTGGACTTAAAACAATTGCACGAGTAGCGTTACCGCTATTGCCCGGAGAAACAACCTGATTCTCATTTCTACCTTGTTATCTAATGAACTCTTGAAAAATAAACCAGTGCGAGGCTCCAGTTTTCAGTCCCTGAATCTGGGCTCTAAGTCGAGTACTCATCAAGGCGAATGGCTGTGGGCCACTTCAGAAGTGGACTGGAGACAGCACTTTGCCCCCTTCACAAAGGAAACCTAACTGTAGGTTAGCTACAACCAGCCCCGTAGTCAGAAATTTTGGGTTGGTGGGGCAGGGGGGAATTTTGTGGGGCAGTGGGGGAAAGGAGGGAGAGGTGGCCGCATGACTTACCCAAACTCCCCACCTCCCTCACAGGCAATGCTCCCTCTAAGCTGTGGGGTCTTGTGAGCAAAAATTCTACTTGGCGAGCTACCGGCATTAAAGTTGTGAGCAAGCGATTCGGCTACTCCATAAATTGGTTTGCTCTGGAGCCCTCCTTCCTGAGCGAAGACAAAAATGTGTGAGCCGGAGGCTAAAAAAACTGTGAGCTAGCTCACACTGGCTCAGCTTAGAGGGAACACTGCTCACAGGGTGTCTGTTGTGGGGAGGGAAGGAGATTGTAAGCCGCTCTGAGACTCCGAGTGAAGGGCGGGGTATAAATCCAACTCTTCTCCTCTTCCTCCTCCTCCTCCTCCTCCTCCTCTTCTCCTACCTCCCCTTTTCCTTTTCCTCCTCCTCCTCTTCTCCTCCTCCTCCTCTTCCTCTTCTTCTTCTTCCTCTTCTCTTCCTCCTCTCATTATGTTTTGCAAAAAAAAACCCTCTACAGCAGGGAGTTCCTAAGCTTTCAGTGCCCACGGGCAGCTTTGGAATTCTGACACAGGGTGATGGAGGCCATCCCAAGGAGGCCAGGGGGTGACCTGGTGGAGGGGGAGGCGGGGGCAGGAAAGGCGGAACAAGCTGGGTAAAAAACACAAAACACCCAGTGGTTTCCAGGCAGGGCATTCTGGGGACTGCCCCAAGAAATAACAAACGGTTCAGGGGTGGGTATGCTTCCAAATCCCCCCCCAAAAAAAACCCGATTACAGAAAAATGTTCCCTGGCTGCTTTCAAACCCAGCTAACTAGTTTCCCTTGTGACAATTTGTGTATCTCCTTAGAAAAGATGGGGGGGAGAAGAGAGAGAATTTGGCTCCAGTCGTCTGCTTATTGCTCACAGCAGCTCGGAGGGCAGGGAGGAGCAATTAAACCACCTTAAAACCAAATCCAAATCACACCACTGTAGCGACCTCATAGTCACCACTAAATGTCAGTAAAATGATGCAGACAGCCGATGCTGAGATGAAACAGTAGGAGAGCGGATGCGGCACGAAATGGAGACAGATATTTGTGAGCGGATGTGAGATCGTTGGCACAGCGGTGGGAAAGACCAATGCAGATTGGACCTTAAAGAAAGAAAGAATGCTCCATCCAAAATACAGGGCGTCCGTTTAGGGGATGCTTAAGGAACGTGGATTGTTCGGAAGTTCAAAGTTCTAAATTTGAGTCCAGAAGCACTTTAGAGACCAACAAGATTTTGGGGGTATAAGCTCCCTTTGTCAGATACAAGTAGGAATGGAGATCTGAGACTTTATATTTATTTATTTATTTATTAGATTTTTATCCCGCCCTCCCGCCAAAGCGGCTCAGGGCGGCTTACAACAATTAAAAACCAATAAAGATTAATGCAGTACATCTAAAAATAATCAATAAAACAACCAATATAACTTATTAACAATAAAATGACAATTAGAGCATTACAATTTGCACATGGCGGCCGTCCATATAAAGTGCTAGAGTGTTTGATCTGGGCTGCTAAACGCTTGGCGGAATAGGTCGGTCTTTACCGCTCTGCGGAATTGGTGGAGATCCCGCAGAGCGCGGATTTCGTTCGGGAGCTGATTCCACCATACTGGTGCAGCTAAGGAAAACGCCCTGGTTCTCGTCGCTGTTAACTTAGCGTCCCTAGGGCCAGGGGGGACTAAACGATTCTGCGATTCAGATCTCAGTGCTCTTGGGGGAACGTTTTTACTCAGAAGATGAAGAGAAGACCAGAAGAAGAGGAGGAGGAGGAGGAGGAGGAGGAGGAGGAGGAGGAGGAGAGG
>NW_015176043.1:230854-234757 GCF_001447785.1 Gekko japonicus | reverse complement strand
CGGGGCTGCATTTTGACTCGCGGCTTTGCCCAATTTCCCCTGCAGTTTCGTGATCTTGTTTTTTGAGGATCACGAAACTGCGGAGGAGATCGGGCGAAGCCGTGGGTCAAATGCAGCCCCGTGGCTTTGGGTGTGAAATTGACCAATAGTATCAGGGCAAATGGCGGCGCAACATTGAGGCAGCTCTAGTGCAAAATCAGCCTAACTGTTCCACTACAGACCAACACAGCTACCCTCTGCAACTATTCATTAACTAAGATTCAGATAATGGCATTCTGCTGATCTCTCTCTATAGTCTCATCACTGCAAGAATAAAATAGAATGCTATTAGTCTTTTAAGTGAGACTTGAAAAATTATAGATGGATGGGGAGGGGGGAGGGGGGAACCCCCCTCTGCTGTTTGGTTGCTCTGCCCCCACCCTCCCTGCCATCCCAGACGTTGGTTCTCCTGTGTCAGGGAAAGCACGAGGCGAGTGGCCTCCGAGGCATTTTTATCCCATATTTATTCATCGTTCGTCTCCTTCTGTACAATTGTGCCTCGTGCGGGTTATTGTCGCTCGGATGGTTACAATTTGCAGGTTTCCGGGGAATGCAAAAGCAACTGTAACCCTCGAATTTGCAGTTTCCCACCCAGTGGATTGAATTCTTACATTAAAACATTTGGTTTGTCAAGCATTATGGAGAATCGCTAGCCAGACAGACGCGTCAGGACTTCATTCAAAGCCAGTCGCAAAAGAACACGGCCCCACCGAACCACCATGCTGAAAGATTCTTTCATGTGCATTTAGAGGCTTACCCTTTTGAATAGCGAGAGGATATATTTGTTCGGTTTTTCACCCAGAGTAGTTGGGTGGGTGTCACGTTCAATCTTCTGAGCCGGTTGATTATTTTCTCTTTATTTTGTTTTTACTTGATATTCGAGGGAGGCGAGGGTTCTCGAGATTTCGCTCACACAAGCCAGGCCTTCGGTGTCAGCGGCTGAAATGAATTACTGTTTATATTAGAAACTTCATTTAATAAATTAGGTCTGCTCTATGGACTGTCAAAAGTTCTCAGAAGTCTGTAATTCATATATAACAGATGCCTTTTCCACCACTCTTCGCTCGAAAGTAGCCACCCTGATTACTTCCTCTTCACTATTACTAGGTTCGGCGGGTTTAGCTATCTGCTGCCTACAGAGAATTCAAAACAATTTAAAAGGGCATCTGGTAGAAAGTATTCGAAGGCACCCGGATCATTCCATATACAATGCACTTCTGTTTAGGTCAAGAGAATTATTCCATAATTGGCACTTGTTTAAATAGGCTATTCAGAATCAGTTTGCCTTCAGTTGCAGATAGAGTTACTGAACTTTCCAAACAAGAAACTTGGGGAGTCCAGATTTCTCTGGCAGAGTCGTCGCGCCGCGGTGATTAAGAGCACCAGCTAATTTTTTTGTACCAGAAACAAACACATTTTTCAAAAGTGACATCAATAATTCAGGCATTTTCTTCCCCCAGATTGTTTATAAATTATATATATTTAGTTGACTCTGGCCTAGTTTGCATAAAACAGACTTTTTTTAAAAAAATGGAGATGCCATGGTAGTGAATTTTTTTAAAATAGACAAATTTCAGATGGCAAGGAGCTGTACCAAGGTACCTTTCTACCTTTTCCAGCCGATTTTAAAAGGGGAAGGCCCCCAAACCAGCGCTATTAGATGGCTTTTGCAAGCGCCACTGCCGTTGTTTACGTTGCGCAAAGCGCTCTTAATGTGGGAACAGTTGTCACATGAAAAGTTAATAATGGAGCATATCTATAAGGATCTAAAATAATGTTGTGGAAACATCAGTTCACATCAACAGTTATAAGTTCAGACACTTGGAAATTTTTCCTCTGATAGCTTTAGGTGATAACATTATGCTTAAACGCCCCCCCCCTTTAAAAAAAAGTTTGATTTGTGCATTCCAATTGTTTTAGGGACTCTCTTCCCTAAAATGTCAGAGTGTTTTTCTCTCTCAACAGAACAGCTGTCCAATGAAATTTTCATTGTTCTACCTAGTAACACATTAAGATTTCAATCATAGCTAAACCAATCACTGTGGGAATTGAGAGTCATGTTTCTGCACTCTCCGGTCCAGGAAACAAAAGGGATGCAGCTAACCTTGGGAAGCTGCCACTCGGGATGTGTGGTCTTTATTTATCAAGATTATTATGCCCTGCTTTTCTCCCAGATAAGCTGACAACTTCATTCTCTCCTCCTCCTTTGCACCCACACAACACTCCTGTGAGGGAGGTTAGGCGGAGAGAAGAGTGACCAGCTCAAGGTTATGCAGTGAGCTTCCAGGGCAGACAGCAGATCTGAACTTGGGTCTCTCAGAGGCTAGCTGGGATCTTTAAGATCCTAGATATCCTAAGCACTACACCACCCTGGATCTCTGGATAGGAACTCGACAATGACTGAATAGTGAACGACTGATGAAAGGCTGGTAACTGAAGGATCTCTGAAGCCTTCCGTACCTCCGGACTACTTAGAAGATCAATGTTTGGTTCGAGTCACTGTCACTAAATATTAATTGGGTGAAAAGAGCAAGAGTCTGGTAGCACCTTTAAAGACTAACAAAATATGTGGCGGTGGGAGGAGCTTTCGTGAGTCACGGCTCACTTCTTCAGATACTTCAGTGACTCACGGAAGCTCCCCCCCGCCACATATTTTGTTAGTCTTTTAAGGTGCTACTGGACTCTTGCTCTTTGCAACTGCTGCAGACAGACTAACACGGGCCCCGGTCACACGGGAGGTTTAGGGCCGTAAGAGGAACGGATCGGGGGCGCAGCAAACGGGCGCGATCCCACCACAACATCTGGGAAGCGGTGCACACCCGTCCCCGATCCGGCACACAGGCACAGCCGGCTGCCTCGCTCTCCTTTCAGTGGCTTCCCCCCCCCGGCATCTGATCGTGCCGGGGAGTAACTGCGCAGCGGCTCAGGGGATCTATCTGATCCCGCTGCTGCGTGTCTCTTTTGGTGCGGCTCTAAAAAGCCGCACTTTGCCCATGCTTCCCCCTCCCGTGTGGCAGGGGCCATGGCTACCCATCCTGATGTATTAACTGGATGGTGGGGTATCTTGGCTTTAGCAGTGGTTTGTTTTCTTAATGGGAGAAGAATAAATTTTCTTTAGTGTTTCTTATTTTTTAAAAAGTTACAGGTTAACTTGTAACTGGGTTTGCCAATCTTTTAATTTTATTTTTTTTTAAATAAGGCTATAATGAATTGTTTCTTCTCCAGAAACACACCAGTGAGGCAAGAGCAGGGCTGTATTAACCCATGGCTGGGCCCCTAGATTTTCAGGTATTTCGGGGGCCCTCCTCCACTTGCAGCTGCTGGATGACCTTGGGCAAGCCCTATCAGAGCTGTTCTCTCAAGGGCAGTCCTCAAAAGAGCTCTCTCAGCCCCACCTACCTCACAGGGTATCTGTTGTGGGGAGTGGGAGGGGAGGGGAAAGGAGTTTGTAAGCTGCTCTGAGTGAATTGCCGGATATAAATTCAATCTCCTCCTCCTCCTCCTCCTCCTCCTCCTCTTCTTCTTCTTCTTCTTCTTCTTCTTCTTCTACTCCTCTTCTTCTTCTTCTTCTTCTTCTTCTTCTTCTTCTTCTTCTTCTTCTTCTTCTTCTTCTTCTTCTTCTTCTTCTTCTTCTTCTTCTTCTTCTTCTTCTATCTTTCACCCCACTACAGCTCACAGCCTGACCCTGGTACACTAGGTACTAGACCGTAGTACATAGCCCTATATCCATTTTGAGGGTCTCCTGAAGAATTCTATTCACAATTTTTAAATATATATTTTATTGTACAAACTCTTCAGAAAAGCACATTTTGGGGGTATACTTGCTTAGTACTGTAATATTTTCAAGTGAATAAACTTTTTTAT
>NW_015176043.1:228294-229601 GCF_001447785.1 Gekko japonicus | reverse complement strand
AAACTCCAGGTGGGGCTTGGAGGTCTCCAAGAATTACAATTGATCTTCTGACTATCGTGATCAGTTCTCTCGGAGAAAATGGCTGCTTTGGAGGGTGGACTCCATGCAGAGTTCATTTCGGGGGGAACGCGGGGGAACGCAGTTCCCCCGGGTGAGGTATGGGGGCGGGGCACATGACGAAGCCCCGCCCCCTGCTTCCGGCCGCCCCGCTTCCGGCCCTCATTCAGCCAGGAGGAGGCAGGAGAAGAGGGAGGGTAAGTTGCTTCCTCCCTGCCTCTCCCCACCCTTGCCTGCCTGGGGCCAGGGAGGGCCTTCGCGGGGCTTCCTTGCACTCCCGCCGGCCTTGCAGGTCCACCGCCGGGCCCCTCATGGGGCTCAGCAGTGGAGCTGCAAGGCTGGTGGTGGCGGCCGGGACCGTTGGGGGCGGGGTGTGTGGCCTTATGACACATTTCCGGTGATGTCAGGGAATGTGGCCTTATGACACACTTCCGGTGATGTCAGGGTGTGTGGCATATGCTAATGAGTTATGCTAATGAGTTCCCCTAGCTCTTTTCCTACGAAATGACCCCTGACTCCATGGCATTATACGCTGCTGAGGTTTCTCCTGGCTCCTAACCCGGCTCTACTGACCCTACCCCCCCAAATCTCCAGGAATTTCCCAACCCTTGGGCCTCTCCTTAGGGAATGCAAGACTCCTTGGAGCTGAGAGTAGCTAACTGCCAAGAAAAGAAAAATGGCCCCGTCTCTCTGGCACTATTAACAGCAGCTTCATCTGAAGAAATCAGCCGATGAGGCTTTTTGTGGTACTGGAGTAAGCAGTTAGCAGTGGCAAATATATCATCATGCTGTTTCCAATGCCGGAGCAGAGAAGTTGACAATACTAAAGTGTGCCTTAGAGGTTGCTTCCCCCTTCCTATACCCCCACCCTGTATGTTTTAGGTCTTCAGAAGAAATCCAGTTCCGGTGCCCTCTTCTTCAAAGGTGGAATCAGCTGCCTAGGGAGGTAGCGAGCTCCCCTTCACTGACAGCTCTCAAGAAGAGGCTGGACGAATATTTGTCAGAGATGCTCTAGGCTGGTCCTGTTTGGCCCCTTCCAACTCTATGATTCTATTCTATGATTCCTGTGCAGCTAATAGGGTTGCCAAGTCTATTTTGCTTACCGGCGGGGGAGCCTCGCTGGGCTCCGGGAGCCGTCCGAAGATGCACATGCGCACCGGAAGTGATGTGCGATGTCGACCACGTTGAAGGCGTGGCCCCAATCGTCGGAGGGAAAACCATAGAGTTTTCCCTCCGACGATCGGGGCCAC
>NW_015176043.1:160523-227091 GCF_001447785.1 Gekko japonicus | reverse complement strand
AAGCGCAGGGTATAAATCCAATCTCTTCCTCCTCCTCCTCCTCCTCCTCCTCCTCTTCTATCTATAAAATAAAGCTATTTCTCAAATAAAGTAAATAACCCCTAAGGAGAAATTTGATCCCCCTGTTTCTGGGCAGGGTCCCTCAGCAGGTCCAAGGCTGGTCTTTTCTCTCACAGAACCCCTTTCCACAGAACCTGCACACGTAAACTATGTGATCCCTAAACCTCTCTTATTTGGAAACCTGCTAGGCCAAGGTTGTACTTGTATGTCGGGTAAACAGAGATCACATTTCTTAGATGTTTGACTTGACAGACCGTACACAGATGGAGATGATCAACAAAGGTTAATTTAACAGAAAATAAAGTATTTAATAAGGTAAATATGATGTGTGGATAACTTAAATACAGAAAGCAAAGCTGGCTCTCAAATGACGTAAATAACCTGAGGGTAGATTTGATTCTCCTTCCTCTGGACAAGGGTATCTAGCAGATTCAAGGCTGTTCTTTTCCCTCACAGTGCACCTCACCACAGAACCTACACACGCCAGTTAGGAATGATGGGCTCTTAACAGGATGTTTCTTTATCACACACACAAAAATACGCTTTCTTCCGTAAGTCGACACCAAAAACCTAATTTAAAAGCCAAATAAAAGCCTGGCGAACCTGACACTCCTTTTCCAGAGCCACAAAACCCCGGTCTCAAAAGAAAAGATCCAGGTGGGTAGCTGTGCTGGTCTGAAGCAGATGAACAAAGTTTGAGTCCAGTGGCACCTTTAAGACCAACAAAGTTTCATTCTGGGTAAAAGCTTGGGTGTTCAAGTGTGCTGACACACCAAACTTATCCCCAGAATACAACTTTGTTGGTCTTAAAGGTGCCACTGGGCTCAAACTTTGTTCAAAAGCAAAAAAGGACTTCTTCCCCTTTCTTATGGCTGAGGCTGCCTCAGCTCCTCCCCTTCAGTGGAGTTCTGTGGGCTCTGATTGGCTGACAAGCACATTGATTCGCATGAGGCCTAAAGCACAAGGATTGGTTCAGGGCCCTGGAGGAGAGGCGGGGCTTTTATGGATGATCCCCACAGAGGCTTTTCCAGGGAGGATTACCCTGTTTAATGATTTAATTAATAATTTGGCATGTTTTATTCGGGGAACGTATTAAGGACAGAAACTCTGTAAGCCTCTCAGACCTGTGGAATCAAGGGGGATAGACACCTATTCATTCATTTATCTCGATATTTATATCCGGCTTTTCTCCTCCGTGGGGCCTCAAAGCAACTTACAACACTAAGGGTGCGTTCAGACGGGGCATTTACAATGGTATAGGTGCCGGTTGGAATCGGTGTTCTTACCGGCGTTCACACGTAGAACATCTGCCTTCCGTCCCTAACCGTTGCAAAGAGCTTTAAACCGTTGTATTCTGCCACTAGGTCCCCAGGTGGTGGTATCCCGAGTGCACCGGTTGCAACCACTTTACCTCCCGTCTGCGTCTGATCACTCTCCACCGTTGTAGAGCCACTTTCGTTCAGAAGCCTGAGGGTTCTGATTTTCGCCCGCCATTTTTTTTGTTAGGTCGGCGATATGCGCTTGGGCGAAGCTTCGCCCCGGCGTTTGTTTAAAAAAGAAAAGAAAAGGTCCTTAGTTTAAGGTTTTAGGGAAGTCCGGGACCTCAGGGAGGCCAGTTTGCTCTTTAAACTTTAAAGGTAAGTCCTCTTTTCAGGGCATGCTTTTCTGGATGGGGTGTTTTGCGCATGCGCGAAGATTGCCATTCTGTGGATGGCTGCCTATGCGCATGCGCAAACTGAGTTAAAACAAACAAACAAACTGCCGACGCCCGCTGTGTGTGAACGGGCATACAGCGATGGGCTCCGCAGACAGGAGGTAAGTGTGACCGCGTTTCAGCCGGCATAAACTGCACCGGTTGGAACCGGTGCAGTTTATGCCGGCTGAAATGCCCCATCTGAACGCACCCTAAGAATGCCCACTCCAGGTGGGACCTGTGCATCCCCTGGAACTACAGCTCGTCTCCAGGCTACAGAGATCAGTTCCCCTGGAGAAAGCAGACGCGAAAGGGTGGACTCTGTGGCATTGTGCCCCAATGAGGTCCCTGTCCTCCTCAGGGTCCATCCCCAAATCTTTGGAGTTTCCCAACCTGGATCTGGCAACCCTATGCCCCCCCCCTCCCCTGCTGGTGGGGGAGGACCTGGATACCCTATACAACACCATTCCTTTCTCCTGCATTTTATCCTCTCAATAAGAACCCTGATGAGGGAGGCTAGGCTGAGAGACGCCACCTGGTAAACTTCCACGGCAGCGGAGGGACTCTAATCCGGCTCTCCCAGATCCTAGTCTGATACTCCAGCCACGGCATAAATAAATAAACACATACACTTACAAACACAAACCGAAGAACTCGTGGCCACTCCATGAAATTGCTGAGCAGTTGGGTTAGAACAGATAAACGGAAGTCCTTCTTCACCCAAAGAGTGATTCACACATGGGATTCACTGCCACAGGAGGTGGTGGCAGCTACAAGCATGGACGGCTTCAAGCGGGAATTGGATAAACATATGGAGCAGAGGTCCATCAGTGGCTATAGCCACAAGGTATAGATAGGAACTCTCAGGCTGGGGCAAGTGATGCTCTGTATTCTTAGTGCGTGGGGGGGGCACTGCTGGACCTCCTGGTGGCACCTGGTATTTTTGGCCACGGTGTGACAGAGTGTTGGACTGGATGGGCCATTGGCCTGATCCAACACTGGCTTCTCTTATGTTCTTATGAAGAACACCTTCCTGGAAATAAATCCTACTGAGTGGACCTGAGTAAGATTCTGAGTAGAACTGTTTAGGATGGACCCATTAATCTAACAAAGTGGCTGAGTGAGAGAAACAAAGATTGGGACAGGACTGGCTCATGTGCCGCCGATAGTTTATTTTACTTGGTGATGTTTTCAGGAGTTTGTAAGTCGCCCTGAAGACTGCTTTGGTAGGAGAGGCAGGGTCTGGGAGAGGGCCATAAGGAAATAAATAAGCCATTTAAAAGAAATGAATGGAATAAAACCCTTCAGTGTCAGGGAATAATCCTCGTCTTTCTAAAGAATTAATACACCCTTCTGGAAAAGCAAGACCCCTGTCGTTCCTTTCTGTTCAGCACCATTCTCTGAACTCTTTGCTGTCTGAACGATCCGGATGTAAATTTTGCGAGGCACTTTGCTGAGATTGAACGTCTGCTGCAGCATCACAAAACCAAATTAATTGCATGATTCTGTATGCCGATTGACTGAGAATACAGCGTTGCATCTGTATAGTTATAAATTGAATTACTGTTATGGAATGAGGGGAGCTCTTCTTTGGAACTGGGCAGATCCCTCCTACCTCCCGTTTACAGTGGAAACGTAAAGCTGAAGTCAGAGACGGATCGATGAGAAATACACCAGTCAAGAAGAACAGGAACGTTTCATCAGCTGCAGGGTTCTTTTTTCTATTTTTTCGGGGGGTTGTATTTCTTGTGTGTGTGTGTGTGTGTGTGTGTGTGTGTGTGCACCTGGAAGTCATGGCGACCTCTGGTGACTGACCCCTACTGGGGGCCCAGAGGATATTCAGAGAGGTGACTGAGTAAAGCCTGCCCCCACCTCCCAACTGCTGGTATTCCTTGGAGGTCTCCCATCCAAGTAGTTGCCAGAGTCGACGCTGCTCAGCTTCCGAGATCTGATGAGATCAGGCTTGCCTGGACTATCCAGGGCAGGAAGCTGCAGGATTCTTGACTGAACTACCATCCATCTTGGTGCAAAATGTGTGTTCCCAAAGGTAGATTGGGGGAATTTGCTTTCTAGTTCTGCTCTCGGTGGTGGTTTTACCGCTGGTATCTCCAGAAATAAGATGTCATTGAAAAACTCTTTAGACGACCTGTCTAATGTACAATTTGCAGAAGTGGCTCAGTCTTGGTTTCCATGTTTCTGCTTGTATTCATCATGTTAAAAAAGTAGGCTTGGTGTTTGTCCAGGGTAGGTTTGCCAACATCCAGGTGGCACCTGGAACTCTCCTGCTATTACAATTGATCTCCCAATGATCAGGATCGGTTCCCCTGGGGGAAATGGCAGCTGTGGAGGATGATGGCATTATACCCTGCTGAGGAACCTCCCCTCCCCAACCCAGAGCCAGTTTGATAGCCAGTTTGGTGTAGTGGTTAAGTGCGTGGCCTCTAATCTGGGAGAACCGGGTTTGATTCCCCAAACTCCACTTGTACCTGGCTGGATGACCTTGGGCAAGCCATAGTTCTGATAAGAGCTGTCCTTGAAAAAGAGCAGTTCCTGTCAGAGCTCTCTCAGCCCTGCCTACCTCACAGGGTGTCTGTTGTGGGGAGGGCAGGGGTCATTTCCTGCGGGAATGCACAGGAACGGAGCTCCGGCAGTAAAGAGACCAGGGGGCAGGCACATGCAACAAGCCCCGCCCAGTAGCCAAGGGCCAGCAGGAGCAAGAAGCAGCCAGGTAAGTTGCAGCGGGTGTTGCCCTCTGACACACATCCAGTGATGTCAGCGGGGGTGACATATGCAAATAAGTTATGCTAATGAGCTCCTGCACCTCTTTTTCTACAAAATGACCCCTGGGGGACGGGGAGGGGAAAGGAGATCAGGCGAAATGATCTCTATTGCCTGGAGATCAGTGATAACAACAGGAGATCTCCAGCCACCACCTGGAGGTTGCAATCCAAAGACAACATCCGTGACAAAGATAACGAAGAGTCAATAATGATATGTTGCAAAATCATTTACTGTCGTCATTCTGTAGAAAATCTATATATCTAACAGCCAAGGTACCCCCTGCATGTGGATATCTAAATCCGCACATCGGGGGCACCTGGGGGGCAAAGAGATTTTCCTGCACATTTGGGGCAATCCCCAGATGTGCAGAAAAATCTAAAAAGTTGAAAAAAGTACACGGGGGATACTTAAATCCCCCCAAAAGTACAAGAGTGTTCCCTGCGCATGTGCAGAGAATGCCCCGGCAACTGTCCCTCTGCCGCTGGGGCAGGAAGGGGCATGAGAAGGCTTGGCGGGCCGGCAGCTGTGGGGCCCTCAGGCCTCACCACCGCTGGGGGGGGGAGGGGAAGGAGAAGGCTTGGTGGGCCGAGTTCAGGCCTCGCCGCTGCCACCAGGGAGGGGAAGGAGGAAAAGGCTTGGTGGGCCGGCGGCTGGGAGCCACGCGAGCCTTGCCATTGGTGTGGGGGGGAAGGCTCACCTGCGGCTCACCTGCGGCTCACCTGCGGCTGCTTCCTTCTCCTCCACGTGGAGCTCCCCCCCCCGCGAGTATTGCGGGTTCCCCTTCTTGCTCTCTTTTATTATCGCTCACCGAATTTTCTACAGAATTACTATAATAAATGATTTTGCAACATATCCTTCTTCACTCTTTGTTATTTTTGTCACGGGTGTTGTTTTTGGATTTCCACTTCCTCCCGCGATCTCTCATTTTTGGCTCCTACATCACCTAGAGGTTGGCAGCCCCAACGTGAAGGCACTTCCTATCGTTGCTCTGTCACTGCTGTGTCCTGGATTGGTTACTAGCCTCTTTTTCTCTGGAAGTTTAGGGGAAAGTCACTCTCAGATCACCTCCTCAAGAACCGGTCTTCTCATAATTCCATTCAGGATCTCCCCGTTTGTGGCCGAGAAAGCCTGTGGCTCGGCGCAGGAGCCGTTCACATTGATTCCAGTGTTAAATGGATTAAGCCATTTATTATGGAGAGCTTTAGTTAATGGAATGCTTACCGTCTCGAAAAGTAGCGCGCTAATCATTCAAGCTGAGCAAATTATTGGGGAATATTCATTAAGAGCACGATTCATGACTTCAAACTGAGAGTATTTGCAAAATATTTTGCTTGCGGCGCTGAAAAGAGGGAATCCTCGTTTGCAGAGAGCACCGAATGGAAAGGACGGGAGTGAAATTACATAAATTGAGCACATAAGTATTTGATGAAAGGTTTCAAACTCAAAAGGATTACTTAACTCAGCTCTTGCCCTCGGTGCCGCTTCCCATATTGTGACTGCAGCCAGTTTTTGTATTGTTCCTCCTACGTCTACGTCCAAAGGAGCTTTGCACCGGGGAATCCAGCAGGCCTCCAATTTTAACCGCTGCCAGTTTCCTGATCACTCGTGCTACAAGATTAGTGCTGAAAATCATGAATTTTGTCATTAGCTGAGATCTGTGACGTCCCCGTTCGTATATAACATTGCTTTTGTGACCATATACAAAACCAGCTCAAGGAATTTTATTCCCAGGGACATATTCTGATTCCTGAGTAGCATAAGAACATAAGAGAAGCCATGTTGGATCAGGCCAGTGGCCCATCCTGTCCAACACTCTGTATCACACAGTGACCAAACCTGGGTGCCATCAGGAGGATCACCAGCAAGGCCAGAACTCCAGAAGCCCTCCCACTGTTGCGCCCCAAGCACCAAGACAGAGCACCATTGCTCCAGGCATAGCATTCCATCTGCACCTTGTGGCTAATAGCCACTAATGGACCTCTGCTCCATATGTTTATCCAATCCCCTCTTGAAGTTGTCTATACTTGTAGCCGCCACCTCCTGCGGCAGGGAATTCCACATGTTAATTCCTCTTTGGGTGGAGAAGTACTTCCTTATATCTGTTCTAAGCCTACTGCTCATTAATTTCATTGAGTGCCCACGAGTTCTTGTCTTGTGAGAAAGGGAGAAAAGGACTTCTTTCTCTACCTTCTCTACCTTCTCTGTCCCATGCATAATTTTGTAAACCTTGGTCATGTCACCCCTCAGTCGTCGTTTCCTCAAGCTAAAAAGCCCTATCCTCTTTAACCTTTCTTCACAGGGAAGCTGCTCCATCCCCTTAATCAAGTTCGGTGCTCTTTTCTGCACTTTCCCCAATGCTATAATATCTTTCTTGAGGTGTGGTGACCAGAGCTGAACTCAGTATTCCAAATGAGACCACACCATCAATTTATACAAGGGAATTATGATACTGGCTGATTTGTTTCTAGTTCCCTTCCTAATAATCCCCAGCATAGTCGACATCTTCAGTGAGTTATCTACTATAAGTCCAAGATCTCTCTCCTGGTCCGTTACCGCCAGTTCAGACCCAATCAACATATATTTATATTTAGGATTTTTGGCTCTACTGTGTATTATTTTGCACTTGTCCACACTGTACCGTGTTTCCCCGAAAATAAGACACTGTCTTATATTTATTTTTTCTCAAGAAAACACACTAGGGCTTATACCACAAATGCATAGAAATCCTGCTAGGGCTTATTTTTGGGGTAGGTCTTATTTTCGGGGAAACAGGGTACCTCATTTGCCATGTTGACACCCACTCGCCCAGCCTCAACAGATCCCTCTGGTGCACATCACAATCTTCCCTCGTTCTCACCACCCTGAGCAATTTTGCCAAGAGGAGACAAAGAGGAAACAAAGTGGGAAGGGGATACCGGGGGGGGGTGAGATGTGCCCCACATGTTCTTGCAGGTTCCCCACTACGCCAGTGGGCTCAGCCTGGCAGCCACTATTGCACAACTGAGCCATAGTTTTACCCAGGGCTTTTTTTGGTAGAAAAAGCCCAGCAGGAACTCATTTGCATAATAGGTCACACCCAACAGCAGAAACTCATTAGCATATTGGGCCACACCCCGACAGCACAGCTTGTTAGCATATTAGGCCACACCCCCATGCCTTCCCTTGAAGGGAAGGCAGCTTAAACTGTCTTCCCTTGGCTTGCCTGAGTGCCCCACAGCTGCAGGGCGCTGTAAGGGATGAGGGCTGAATGAGCCTATAATTTATTAAGACCTGATGATTGGGTCATAAGTTTGACAGGATCCATCCTTGGAGGAGGAAGGTAGCCTGGTGGGGGTAATTGCCAGCAGCTGCAAGCCTCAGTTCTCTCAAGGGAGTGGTAGTAGCCCAGATCAAGAGATGCTGATTAACCTCTCAGGAGGCACTAGAGTATCCTTGGACATGGAGTTGATAAGCTGCCTCCGGAGATGGAACTGGATTCTGTTCTATGGAGATTCACCACCGAACTGTCTATGAGGACTTGTCAGATAAGAAGCTGCAGCTTCTCTTTTCAGAATTGCCAGCGTAACTTTGCATTTTAAATGTTTTATTGCCAACTGCTCATAGGTTGGATGATTTCTGCACTGCATACATCCCGAGTGTTTGAATGGTTATATTCAATTAAATGAAATAAGCTTTTTAAGGATATTTGCTGTGTGCTGAGAGTTTCCTGTCTGCTAGCTAGCTGCAATCTTATCTACCGAAGCGAACCCCAAGGTCAGTCAGACCTGACAGGCGCCCAGGCTAGCTGGCCCTTGGACAGGCCAGGGAAGGCATGGGGAGACATTTAAATGCCTCCCCGATCCTTCCAGGGGGGCCCCCAGCCCACCCACCTCGGAGTCGCTAGGGGGGGTCGCTCTCCAGGCCTTCCCTCTGTAGCCAGGCACACAGAGGTTTTGGCTGTAGTGGGCGTGGCCAACTCTGAAGCCAGCTGGAACTCCGTTCCTGTGCGTTCCTGCCCAAAAATAGCCCCGGTTTACCAGGTAAAGGCTGCCAGGGGCAGGGAAGGAGGAAAAGCTGAAGACAGGGGAGCAAATAAAGCTAGGCTGGGAGGTGGTTGGGAAAGAGAGAAGGAAGCAGGAAAAGAGGAGAGACAGGGGAGGGGAAGAGGAAGTAGTCGGGAAGGGGGAAATCTGATTCCCCCCCCACGAGTCCTTGAGGGTTCATCACTTGAGGTGCATGAGGCTCCGTTTGGGATTGTTTCCCTAGAGGGGCAAGCAGCAGCACTCTGGCCATTTGAGGTTGGGGAAAATGGCAGAAGGGGAAGGCTTCACCCCTGACCCCACCACCATAATCATTCCTATTCGTCTCAGGTACCCACAGGCCAGGGTTTTTTTAGCGAAAAGGAAATATTAGGAGTTCCATTCCCAGACCTTCTAGTATCTCTCTTTTTAAATTTTTAAAAAGTTTTTATTTATTTAATTCATTTGTACCCCACCTTTCTCTCCACTGGAAACCCAAAGTGCTTACATTGTTCTCCTCACTTCCGTTTTATCCTCACAACAACCCTGGGAGGTAGATTCTGTGGCTTGTTATACCTGGGGCCATGCAGTGTCAATCACTCAGTCAAAATGAAACTTTGGTGGTGGTCACACGTGTGAGATAATACCGGGGGGGGGAGGAAGTAAGGCTATTTCCCCCAGAGGAATTTGATCCACAGCTGCGCAATCACACAGTCCTTTGAAGCTGCGGGGGCGACTCGCCACCATGTGATCAGATGCAACCGCGGTTGAGTCGGGGGGTGCCGTTTGTTCCTAATGCGCTTAAGCAGGGGATCAATGAATCGCATCTCAACTCTGAGGGCTCCCTATGGAGTGTGTGATGATGCACATACTGAGAGGGGGGGAATGGCACGGAGTCGGGACAGCCCGATCCGACCATCCTGACGCCATGAGAGCGCGCTGCAGTGATCAGACGGGGGGAAGTCCATCCATGGCCCATAGCAACCCATTTGCTACTGGAATTTCCCTGGTGTCTTTTAACTCCACTTCTGCAGTAGAGCAAAATGGATTGTCGACAGGTGCGGGGTGCTTCCCAGATGTTCATGTCTGATCACGCCCTTTTAATTTGCCCAGGATTTGTGCCTATGGCACGGCTAATTGTGCGTGTGATCATGCCCTTTGCTTTGCTTTTATAGTTTACATCCCTTGATATCTCTGCACACCAGGGGTCATTTCTTGCAGGAGCGCACAGGAGCAGAGCTCCGGCAGTAAGGAGCCCAGGGGGTGGGCACATGCAACAAGCCCCACCCCCAGCAGCCCTCAGTCGGGCCACGAGGAGCAAGAAGCAGCCAGGTAAATTGCAGAGCCCCGGTCCTGGCCCGCCTTCAGGTACAAGCTCTCCCTCCTTTGTGAGAGCAGATCTGTGCGTTTCCCACCCCCCATAGCTTGCAATCCAAAACAGACCAGTGGCACTTTTAAAACCAAGTTTTATACAGGTACAAGCTCTCCCTCCTCTGTGAAGGCAGATCTGCACGTTCCCCCCCCCCCAGTAGCTAGCAATCCAAAACAGTCCAGTGGAGCCTGAGCGGTGGCTGTTGCCTTCTGACACACTTCCGGTGATGTCAGGGGGTGTGGAATATGCAAATATGTTATGCTAATAAGTTATGCTACTGAGCTCCTGCAACTCTTTTTCTATGAAATGACCCCTGCTGCACACCATTTCATACCAAGCAGTGGTGTTCCCTCTAAGCTGAGTTCGTGTGAGCTAGCTCACAGTTTTTTAGCCTCCGGCTCACACATTTTTTGTCTTAGCTCGGGAAGGGATGGCTCCAGAGCAAACCAATTGATGCAGTAGCCAAATCGCTCGCTCACAACTTTGATGCCAGTGTCTCACAAAGTAGAATTTTTGCTCACAAGACCCCACAGCTTAGAAGGATCACAGCCAAGCATGTACTGCAAAACTGCTGTTCATCTGGTAGTTACCAAATTTTTAAAAAGAGATTTGTTTTCCTGTTTGTTCTATGTGTTTGATCATCCTTTCCATAGAGAACATTTTTTTAAAAAAAATTAAAGCCTAAAACAAATGCTTTATTTCATGCTCTGAGATACAATACAGTGCAAGCAACCACCCTGGAAAAACAAAACACATCTTGTACTGTTCTTTTCACTAAAAGCAGGGTTGCCAACCTCCCGGTGGCACCTGGAGACCTGCTGTTACAGTGGATCTCCAGACGACCAAGATCAATTCGGCTGGAGAAAGAACAGAAATGCTGTCATACTGGTACAAGAGGGACCACTGAATAGTTCTTTCCTACAGGTACTCACAGTGAGGGTGGTTGTAAGAAAAACTTGGTTTTTCAGGCAAAAACCAGACAGCCTTCAAGCAGTACCGCAACTCAGCGGTTAATGGCAAATGCAAGTAAAAGGATTGTAGATGCTGGAATGTCTATCCCATCAATGTCTAGTTAGTTTCTCCTTTCCATGCACTTTACAGCAGGGACCTAGGCCTACACAGAATTGGGGAGAAGAAGTAGTGGTGATAATAATATTAGGCCTTCCATTTACCTGCCCACGGCAGGGATTTACCAACTCCCAGCTCCAGTTTTCCACCCCTAAGAAACTGAAGAGTGTGAGAGAAAAAATGGCCTCCACATAGTGACACTCTAGGAGTTTATGATAAAGACCATAGTAACTAGGTGAGACAGCCTAGAACATCCGCTGGAAGTGATATCACATCCTTCCTTCATCCCAGAATCCCCAAGCATTTGCCAAGTCAGTGTTTGGAACTCTAGGGCTGCGGTCACACACACGAAACAATCCACTTTAAATCCATTTTCAGTGCCCTTTTCAACTGGATTTTACTGTGTGAACTGGCAAAATCCAGTTCAAAAGTGCACTGAAAGTGGAATGAAATTTGATTATTTAGTGTGTGCGACCGCAGCCTAGGTAATACTGAGAGTAATATTAGGAGTAATAAAAGTGGGCTTAGGTGTCCCATGTTTAGAGAAGTTGGTTCCAATGATTCAAATGAGACGAATATGGAGAATAGCACAGTCAGAGGATGACACAGTAAGGAATGTTTGTATAAGTAGAGGGTTACAGAGGAAATTTGATAAGATATGGTTGAAAGTGGGTGGCGTGGTAGATGCCAGCCCAAATATTTTTGAGGATAAACTAGGTGATTTGAATGAGTCGGATGGTCTAGATCTTGGTCTTCGGGATTATCGGGATATGGAGTTTGAGAGGTGGACGTCCCTAATCTGTCAGGGAGAAGGTATTCAGTTATTTAAGAATGACGGTGTTAGTAACGCGTGGTTATTCGATAGAAGAGGATTTTCCTGTAGGCACTTTATAACTGCTCTCAAGATGAGGGCAAATGTTGTCCCCACTAGAGAATTTGGAACTAGAGGTGCCCAGGAATTGTAGGCATTGTGATGCCAAGATTGAGTCAGTATCGCATATCTTGGGGCAATGCCCAAATATGCAGAGAATGAGGATACATAGGCATAATAAGATCTGTATATTGTTGGCAGAAGAAGCAAAGTCCTTTGGGTGGAAGATCTATCATGAACCACATGTGAGGAGTCGAGAAAATCTTCTTAGGAAGCCGGACCTGGTTTTAGTTAAAGATGGTAGGGCACTAGTTGTAGACGTGACCATACGTTATGAGTATCAACGGAATGGCCTAATACAGGCAGCAAAAGAGAAAATTCAATACTATGCTGAACTGGAGGAGCAAATAAAACATCTGACGGGAGCAAAGGATGTGGAATTCTTTGGTTTCCCAGTAGGGGCCCGAGGAAAGTGGCCCATCCTGAACAACCGTCTGTTACGGAGACTGGGCATGCGCCCAATGAGAATAACATGGTTTGCAAAATTGGTTTCTAGACGGGCCTTTTTGTATTCTATTGACATGATTCACACCTTTGTCAATTCGGATTGGGAGGTGGGTGGGTGAGGTCAAGTTGGTTAGGGTGGTGGTGGGGGGTTTCTTTCTTTTTTTTCTTTTCACGTAGCTCTCAGGTTAGTTTACTTTCCCCTTTTCACTTGCACATTTTGACCTATTTTATTTTTCACCTATGAACCTCGTAATGATTACCAGCCGATATCGCACATAACATCTAGTACGAAACATCACGGCCATGCGCGCACTATGATTGACGAAATAGGTCTTTAAATTAGTAGACGGGCCACTGACGCCTGACCAGCGTCACCAAGCCGAAATCGGGACATCCTAGTCCCAACCTTAACTAGCTGGATGTTAACCGCCTGCTCGAAAGCTGGAGTTTTCCATATTCCTCCTACTGTAGGACTCCATTCCCCCTCTAGATCAGTGTCCGATGGAGAAGAGAGTCAAAGGCTATCAGGGCTCTTCTGAATGTCTGGAAGGACAAGGTGCTATCAATCATGCTGGGTTCCTTCACATACATGATGATGGTGGTCACTGCCGCCATCTTCATTCGGGTTAGAACAGATAAAAGGAAGTACTGTAGTCGGGTTAGAACAGATAAAAGGAAGTCCTTCTTCACCCAAAGAGTGATTAACACATGGAATTCACTGCCACAGGAGGTGGTGGCAGCTACAAGCATGGACGGCTTCAAGAGAGAATTAGATAAGCATATGGTGCAGAGGTCCATTGGTGGCCATTAGCCACAAGGTATAGATAGGGACTTCGGGACAAGTGATGCTCTGTATTTTTGGTGCTGGAGGGGTGCAACAGTGGGAGTGCTTCTGGAGTTCTGGCCCGACTGATGGACCTCCTGATGGCACCTGGTGTTTTCGGCCACTGTGGGACAGAGTGTTGGACTGGATGGGCCATTGGCCTGATCCAACACTGGCTTCTCTTATGTTCCTTCAGCATCTTTTTTCTCCCAATACTTATTTGCTATATTTACCACTGTTAATATGGAGGTGGGTTTACAGTGAACAGCCTTGTGTGCATTTTACTCAGCTCAACATTCCCCCCCTCTTTCATTTAGCCACTCAAGAAATAATTATTCCACTTTGATGCACAATTGCTCAAATCAGTTATGAAACTTCTGCTAACACGGTTCAGATTTACAGGTTACAGGTTGTCGTCCCCCCCCCCCCATCAAATGTCAGAAATGCAAAGAAATTTATTCTTCTGGCAAATTACCACTCATGTTGAAACTCAGTCTACTGCCAGAGAAGAGCCAGCTTGGTGTAGTGGTTAGGAGCGTGGACTCTAATCTGGGAGAACCGGGTTGGATTCCCCACTCCTCCACATGCAGCTGCTGGTGTGACCTTGGGTCAGTCACAAGTTCTCTCAGAGCTGCTCTCTCTGGAGCAGTTTCTGTCAAGAGCTCTCTCAGCCCCACCTACCTCAAAGGGTGTCTGTTGTGGGGAGGGGAAACGAAAGGAGATTGTAAGCCTCTCTGAGACTCTTTCAGGTAGTGAAGGGTGGGGTATAAATCCAAGCTCTTCTTCTCTTCTTTTATAAGGGCACCTTTTGATCTAGCCCCATAACTTGGATTCAACTCCCAGGTGCCCTCAGGAGGTCCACCAGTGGGGCCCGAACTCCAGAAGCCCTCCCACTGTTGCCCCGCAAGCACCAAGAACACAGAGCATCCCTGCCCCTGAACAGAGTGTTCCCTCTTTACCGGGTGGCTAACTGCCACTGATGGACCTCTGCTCCACATGTTTCTCCAAGGTATTTCCTTGCTCTGTGGGCTGTCCACAGAGATCACTGGACAAAGCTTTTTTGGGGGGGGGTGTCTTGCACATGGCTCTAATCTTCCCAATGCATGCTTCCCCCCCTTTATATCGCAAGAAGTCGATGCCCGAGCCATTAATAGTTTTTTAAACTGCCCCCCCCCAAGTAATTCTTGGATGCCTTCCGCCATAGGATTTATATTGTGCCAAGCCTACATTTGACCCACGGCTGCTCCTGATTATAAGGCTGCCTGTTCTGTAATGAAAAACAAGCATATTTAGAGAGACAGGTTTCCTATTATCCTAAGAGGCAGCTGTTACTCCGCCGCGATCCTTTATTTCTTTAATTAGTTTAGTGGAGTAGTGTCTGTTAATTCCACTCTTGACAGTGATCTTTGGCCCCCATTTCTGAAGCTTTAAATGATATTTTCCTTTAAAAAACACACGCGCGCACACACATCTCAAGGCCCTCCACCATTAAATATTTGATTTGATTTGTTCTATTATACAGCGTATTAAATGTTATTCTGCCAGCTAAGTATATATGGGTGCCATCCAAGGGCAATTGAAGTTAATGGCTCTCTTTCAATTAGCATCAATGGTCTTTTTTTTTATTAAGCACAGTATGCAGGCTGCCTGAATGGCTCTAATAATGGCCTGACTATACTAATAAGGGATTTGCTTCGGAGTCGCACATATGAGGCTCATATGGTTCGCCAGACATGACAATAATATTGGGGGGGGGGGAGGATGCTGCCTGGGTCCCTTTGCTCCTTTGCCAATTTAAAAGTAAAAGGTAAAGGTTTCCCTTGCTCGAAAGCCAGTCAAATCCGACTCTGGGGTTGCGGTGCTCATCTCCATTTCCATGCCGAAGAGTCAGCGCTGTCTGAAGATGTTTCCGTGGTCATGTGGCCGGCATGACTAGATGCCGAGGCACATGGAACACTGTTACCTTCCCACCAAGACAGTATCTATTTATCTACTTGCAATTTCTTGCTTCCGAACTGCTCGGTTGGCAGGAGCTGGGGCCAGAGATGGGAGCTCAGTCCATCACGTGGCACCCGGGTCTCGAACTGCTGAACTACCGACCTTCCGGTCTGCAGTTCGGCATCTTAACCACTGAGCCACCACGGCCCCAGGTTTGCCATAGGGTTGCCTGGAGATTTCCTGCTTTTACAACTGATCTCCAGCTGACAAAGATCAGCTTCCCTGGAGAGAATGGCTGCTTTGAAGGGTGGGCTCTATGGCATTGTGCCATGCTGAGGCCCCTCCCCTCCCCAAACCCCGGCTTGTCCAAGATCCACCCCCAAAGTCTCCCAGTATTTTTTAACCCAGACCTGGCGACCCTAGGTTTGGGAAGGGGAGGGAGCATAACACCACAGAAGTCACTGTCCAAACCAGTAGCTAGGAGGATTACAGTGTGTGAAGCAATCATATACAGAAAAACAGTACCACTGTCACAATAGTGCGAAAGTTATTAAATATATCTTAATACACATCAACCATATATTAAAATTATTATGGGGCCTGGTCACACGGGCCAGATAACGTGGGGGGGGAGGCGTGGCTGTTTGCCCTGGAGCAAAATAAAGTGCAGTAGCCCGATCACATGGTCCACCGAGTCTTCGCGGTTTGGCTGTTAGCTGGCAATCACACGGCGATGCTGCAGCGTGGCAAAGAAGCGGCGCGGCAAGCGTTTTGCGTTTGTGCGCATGCGCAGTTCCGCAAAGCAGCACTGCTTTCAGTTACATGTTTGTGCGCATGCGCTTGCGAAAAACATCCGGTTTGCGACAGGACGTGGATGCCACAGGATACTAGCACTCCCGCGATCAGACGCCCGCCCCTGCCCTGCATTTTCCGGATACTAGTGCACTTTCCGAGGTAGTTTTTTACTGCGCATCTTTGGCAGGATGCCACGGGTTGGCCACAGGTGCGCTACGCTTCCCAGATGTTGCGGTGTGATCGTGCCCTAAAAATCCACCTGACATTCGTGCCTCCGTGTGAACGGGGCCATGATATAGTATAGTTTTCTATCTGTAATCTATCAACCTCTAGAGTCATTTAGCAATCAATTTTTTTAAATGTGATTATTGGTTTTATACTCCGCCTTTCAGTATCCAAAGGAGTCTCAGTGGCTTACAATCCCCTTCCCTTCCTCTTCCCACAACAGAGACCATGTGAAGCAGATGGGGCGGAGAGAGCTCTGAGAGAACTGCTGTGGGCTGTGGCTGACCCAAGTTTGTCCAGCCAGCTTGATGTGGAGGAATGGGGAATTAAACCCAGTTCTCCGGATTAGAGTCCGCCACTCTTAACCACGACACCAAACGGATCTCTGTCATCTGGAGATCAGTTGCAATTCTGGGAGATCTCCAGATCTCACTTGGCCGGATAAAAGCTCCTAAAGATCTGTGAAACTGGCATTTCAACAGCGTACGTAGGCAAATGAGAATACACGGTCAAGATTTTACAGATGGATGGACGAGACCAAAAAATAAACCATATGGACATACAACCGAAGTACAAGGAGATATGAACGACAACTCTTCTTTAGTTATAAACAAAGATATACTCTAAAATACAAGGTGGGGAAAATTAAAAAATACAACTTGTTAATGTATGAGGTAATTTAACAGACAAAATAATGTTGTAAACGGAATCCTCGTTTTTGTTGTATGTGTGTTTGTTTTTTTCTTTGTTTGTCTTATATATAAAATAAAAATTAAAAAGCCAGAGTATGTAGGCAAGGACTTATAGGTCGGACACACCTCGTTTCTTTGAACATCGGTTCCTCTTACCTCACAGCCATAATCCAAAAAAGAGACGTATATAAAAGCAAATTGTGCGTGAAGTTGAAATGCTCACTGCATCCTTTCCTACAGCTCAGAAGACAAGCCCACCTGCTAAGAAGTGTGAAGAATGGCTTCTTTGCTCATCGGATCAGCTGCAGCAAATTCACACGCGCGGCTCCCTCACGTGTCACATGGGTCCAGCAACTGTGGGTCGCTTGTAGGGAACACCACGAGGGGCTTCCCCGCCAGTTTGGCTCCTGTTCAATCCATTGGTCTTGAAGAAACTCTGCTGCCTCCTCCCTCGGGTGACTAGCATTAAGGACACCACACTGTGCTGACGCAGAAGTGGCCACAAAGAAAAAGGAAATGAAACTGTACCACCACTGCTGTGGCGCAACTGCAAATCTGGTCGAGAGCGGCTCATTTCAGTCGGCGGCAAGAAGGCCTGAGGCTCGGCTCATGACAAACCGTGGCTGTTTTACCCACATGGGTCCACAAAGCAGCTGAAGACATGGCTTTAACATTCATGAAGTCAATATCTGTCTTTCCACGACTGGCAAGGGATGGAAGAAGAAGAAGAGATTGGATTTATACCCTGCCCTTCGCTACCTGAAGGAGTCTCAGAGCGGCTTACAGTCTCCTTTCCCTTCCCCTCCCCACAACAGACACCGTGTGAGGTGGGTGGGGCTGAAAGAGCCAGTTTGGTGTAGTGGTTAAGTGCGCGGACTCTAACCTGGGAGAACCGGGTTGGATTCCCCACTCCTCCACTTGCACCTGCTGATGTGACCTTGGGTCAGTCACAAGCTCTGGCACAGCTGTCCTTGAAAAAGAGCAGTTTCTGTCAAGAGCTCTCTCAGCCCCGCCTACCTCACAGGGTGTCTGTTGTGGGGAGGGGAAGGGAAAGGAGTTTGTAAGCCGCTCTGAGACTCCAAGTGAAGGGCAGGGTATAAATCCAATCTCTTCTTTTTCTTTCAAGGACTGCTTTTGAAAGATCAGCTCTGAGAGAACTTGTGACCAGTGTTCCCTCTAAGCTGAGTTAGTGTGAGCTAGCTCACAGTTCTTTAGCCTCCAGCTCACACATTTTTGTCTTCACTCAGGAAGGAGGGCTCCAGAGCAAACTAATTTATGCAGTAGCCAAATCGCTCACTCACAACTTTAATGCCAGTGGCTCACAAAGTAGAATTCTTGCTTACAAGACTCCACAGCTTTGAGGGAGCATTGCTTGTGACTGACCCAAGGTCACCCAGCAGCTGCATTTGGAGGTGTGGGGAATCAAACCCGGTTCTCCAAGATTAGAGTCTGCATTCCTAATCACTACACCAAACTGGATTAGGGTTGCCAGTCTCCAGGTGGTAGTAGTTTAACAATAAAGATTCACAGTGTAAGAGTATACATCAAAGAATCACTGTGAAAATGGCTACAGCTGACATACATCTGTGTACAGAGAATAGGCTCTGAAGTCGTCTCAAAAGATATAACCCTGAGGATGTTTATTAGTGTTACGAACAATTAAAGATTATGTTATATTTTGTTTGGTTAGCGGTGGATGTACTGTGTACATGCTCCTTAATGTGATATTGTGGATTATATGCAACGGCAATTGGATATATTATTCTTATAAATATTTTTGCATGGTTGTAGCCGTTTTCATTGCGATTCTTTGATGTAGCCTCCAGGTGGTGGCTGGCGAATTCTTGGGATTACAACTGATCCCCAGGGAACAAGGATCAGTTCGTTTGGGGAAATGGCCACTTTGGAAGGTGGACTGTATGGTATTATATCCTATTTAAATCTCTCCTTAAACCCCACCCTCCCCAAAATCCACCCCTAAAAATCTCCAGGTATTTCCCCACCTGGAGCTGGCAACCCTAGGATGGATGGATAGGTAGGCGATTAATCTATTTTTGTCAAGTCTTCTCTGTGGATTGACCAACAGGGCCGCATTATGACTTTCAAGGCCTTCAGCATTTTTGCCTCCGTGGAGCCCTCCCACCATAACAATATCAATATTAACAATTAATTTTTGACGTAACTTTAAATATTTCAACATTTTTGTCCTGTTTTAGGCAAGTTGTAATAGATTTCCGTGGGCCTAAAAATTTAATCTTTTTTTCTTGCTGTGAGAAAAAAAATATATCAAAACATTCTCTTTGACCCTAAAAGTTCATTTTTTTAAAAGAATCCCTGATTTTAAAAGGAATTAAAACATTTCCATGGGCCCCTAAAAGTGTCACGGTTCCCAAACCGCCTAATGGATCGGTCAGCCCTGTTGACCAATGATCCGGGCATAAGTTGAACTGCGAGTTAGATCTGGGATATGTAGTTTGACTGAAAAGGTCAACACAACTGGGGGGGTGGGGAGTTTACATGGAAATCTGTACATACTTTTCCTTGTCCACTCCAGTTTTGTTTCAATGGCACTCCTTTATGTAGTGATTTTGTTCTGCTATGTTTATTCACAGCAAATTGGCTCAAATCGCCAGTCTCCTCTTCATTCCCAGATTCCTCAGTCATCAGGTGCCTCTTTAGAGACACGAGCAAGTTCCCAGGGAGGCCAGTATACTCGTCCGTCTTCTCCTTGAGGTTTCTTTTGTTTATCGAATATTCATGGAGGACGAAGTTTTATATAAGGAGAGGCTGTTGTTTTGTTCCTCTCCTAAAGACTCGGTCTTATTTCCACTTCACATTTCTTTGGGAGGGGATTCAGAATTATTATTTCTCTTACGGCCTAGCGACGCATATTTCTTTACAATTTTTAATTATCTTCTATCGGCTCCCATCTCTTTCACTTCTGCCTTTCGCGATGAATAGGATTTGGGGTCTTTTGTAAACAGATCCTGCTGTCCACATTCCTTGCCAATCTTGTCGAGTTGCCTCGGGTTTGATTCAAGGACTTCACTTTTCAGGGAAGCTAATGCCGTCATCTGCCGATCTCAGGTGGTGAAGGTCCTTGAGTCCTTCCCTTTATTCTCACGAGCCTTGAAAGTTTTCTCCAGGAGTGAGGTGAAGAGTCTGCTAATTTCGTACTCCAGGATGACCTTTGCACTCCTCCTTAAATAATATTGTGCCTTAAATATTATTGTGTTTTAGGCTGCTCCTAAGGCCGCACAGGGACTTCTTTCGCATCCAGAGCCTCCACAATGCTTCTTTCCGCATTGAGTCGAAGCGCTACTTGTAGCTTCCAGAAAACACACAAACAAACAAACAAACACACCTACAAAATGACTTCTAAAACAAAATACTTCTGAGATTGCCTGTTGCCGACAAAAGAGTCAAAGAAATATTTGTGCAGCCAAAGAAACAGGCATGGGGTTAAAGTACACACGCTGATTATCTGAAGGAAGACAGAGTTCAATAGAACATTCAGTTCATGGAATTAAAATATGGGTAGCCTTGCTCACAACCCAGCTAACAAGGACAATTCGGATTACACTCTTTGATTCAATGGGACTGAACTATTTCAGGTATCTTGTTTCTTCATGGAGGGTCTTGACTAACTAGGCATGCCAGCCTCCAGGTGGAACCAGGGGTCCCCAGGAATCAAAGCTCATTTCCAGACTGGAGATGTTCTGTATTCTTGGTGCTTTGGGAGGGGGGGCAACAGTAGGAGAGCTTCTAATGTCCTGGCCCCACTGATGGACCTCCTGATGGCACCTGTGTGACAGAGTGTTGGACTGGATGGGTTATTGGCCTGATCCAACATTGGCTTCTCTTATGTTCTTAGGACTACAGAGATCAGTTCCCCTGGAGAAAATGGATGCTTTGGAGGGTGGACTTTGTGGCATTGTACCCCACTGAGGTCCCGGTCCTCTGCAGGCTCCATCCCCAAATCTCCAAGAGTTTCCCAACCTGGATTGGGCAACCCAACCCCACCATTTCCTGCTGGTGGTCAGAGAGGACCTGGCGACGCTATGACGAATGGCAAACTGGCTTCCACGCATGAAATCTCTGGTAAAGTGGGGATATGTGGGTAGCATTGTTATAAGGAGGGGGTTTCATTTTCTGGAATTTTCTTCTTTAGATACAGCCATCGATTTTCTTCTTTTGAACCTCTCTCGTTTCTCTTTGAAGAGAAGTCAGTGGATCCTTTTGTAGCTTCAGCGCTTGTGATGGCTCCATGTTACAAACTACAGGGTGGTGCTCTCACAGGAGGACAGGAAGGTCTGGAAGGATGTGGCCTGCCTCTGAGCATCTATACAGTGAAATTCTGAAAATTTGCAGCGGGTGATGTATGTTGGATAACAGGTGTTACTTTCAACCAGGGCTCTTTTTATAGCAGGAACTCCTTTGCATATTAGGCGACAAGAGCTTACAGTAGCCCCTGTAAGAAGAGCTCTGTCAGCTCTTGGAGGATTGGCTACATTAGGGGTGTGTCGCCTAATAAGCAAAGGAGTTCCTGCTACAAAAAGAGCCCTGCAGTCAACCTCCTGGAAGTGGAAGACTGGCAAAAGGCTTTGCCTGCAGACTACAGCCCGTCTGCTGGCAGCCCAGAAAGAACTTCAGATCTCTGAGATCCTACAATATATTTACTTTGAGGTTTGGCATTCCTAAACAATTACATTATGACCAAGGCGCAGGATTTGAAAGGCATCTTTTCAAAAGACTGCAGCTATGCTGCAATATTTGCCCTTGCCAGAGAACTCCATATCATAAGGACGTGAGGGAAGCCATGTTGGAGCGAGCCAATGGCCCATCCAGTCCAACACTCTGTGTCACACAGTGGTGAAGAAGAGGAGGAGGAGGAGGAGGAGGAGGAGGAGGAGGAGAATTTATACCTTGCCCTTCACTCAGCATCTCAGAGCGGCTGCGAACAGCTGCAGAATTCGCTTCTTTGCCACTCAATTAGCAAAAACATTGGTGCATGGAAGACTTTGCCCCCCCCCAATTCAATAATCTCTTAAAAGGGTTAACATTTGTTCCTCGTTGTATACAGGTCTTTTCGAAACCAGCGTACCCATTCTGCATTTTTTAAAAAAAAATTCTGTTGAATAATCTTGGAAAGATGTCACGTTGTCCGATTTTAAAACGTTGGCAAACAAAATGCTTACAATACTTGTGGCTGATCTGGAAAACGGCGCAGCCCCACACTGTGATTCTTGGCTTGGGGAAACCATTTTTGGAAACCCCAACTCAATAACCCTTCTATTTCTTTTGAAAATTATTTGGAGACATTTGGAAAATCCATTTCCCCCAGTATGTCCCTAGGAACTTAAGAGCCATCATATGTATAGACTCAGAACAGGCCCTGTTATTAGGGTGAGGTGAACCTCCCAAGGTGACGGATTTTGAGGAGCACGTAAGCATCACCATCAGCACACAGTGAAGGCTGAGCAAGATCACTCAGAAAACAGGTGACTAATCGATGAACGCTCACCCAAAGAGCTTGCCCCTGAGAGAAGAGATCGAGAAAGAGAGCCAAAAAGAAGAGAGAAGAGATTGGATTCATACCCCGCCCTTCACTACCCAAGGGAGTCTCAGAGCGGCTTACAAGCCCCTTTCCCTTCCCCTCCCCACAACAGACACCCTGTGAGGGAGTTGGAGCTGAAAGAGCTCTCTCGAGAACCACCCTTGAGAGAACAGCTCTGAGAGAAATTATGACTGACCCCAGGTCACACCAGCAGCTGCATGTGGAGAAGTGGGGAATCAAACCCGGTGTAACAGGCCGGATTAACCCCCCGGCCAGAGTAACCCCGGGTTAATCTGGCTGGCTGTAACAGGCCAGATTCACCCCCCCCCCCGGGCAGAGTAACCCCGGGGTTACTCTGGCCTAGGCTAGAATAACCCCCCCATTCACCCCCCCCGGCCAGAGAAACCCCGGGGTTACTCTGGCCTAGGCTAGAATAACCCCCCCAGGCCAGATTAACCCCCCAGGCCTGCTTTCTGGGGCAGCTGTCTTTTCCTACTAAGAGAGATACTTCCCCAATAACCAGAGAGAACCACCTTCTGTTGCCAGAGGCGCTGCCTTTTACTCTTGGGAAGCCCCAATACCGAGGGCAGAGTAACCCCGGGGTTACTCTGGCCCCCACAGGACTCAGACCAAGGAAGGCACCCAAGTCCCATGATGATTAGCTCGGGTAGGATCAGGAGCTCCCATTCCTCAGACCCTCCATTGGCTGCCCATTTGTTAAAGGTTTCCCTTGCTCGAAAGCTAGTCTATTCTGACTCTAGAGGGCGGTGTTCAACTCTGTTTCCAAGCCGAAGAGCCAGCGCTGTCCGAAGACATTTCTGTGGTCATGCGGCTGGCATGACTAAACGCCGAGGCGCACGGATCGCTCTTACCTCCCCACCGAAGCGGTACCCATTCATCTACTTGCAATTTCTTGCTTTTGAACCGCTAGGCTGGGAGGAGCTGGGGCCAGAGACGGGAGCTCACTCCATCCCGCGGCACTCAGGTCTCGAACTGCCGAGCTACAGACCTTCCGGTCTACAGCTCAGCATCTTAACCTCTAAGCCACTGTGGCCCTGCCCATTTGTTATTAGGCTCATTTAAGGCACTGGTTTTCCACATGTAAAGCCCTTGATGACCTTGGCCCCTCTTATTTGTATGACCCTAGGCTGTTCCGTGACAGCTTTGTTTATATCAGCCGGCTGGGTGACAACCTGATGTCCAGCTGTCCTCGACCAGGGCCAGGGCCTTCTCTGTCCTGGCCTTGACCTGGTGGAACTCTCTGACCGATTTCCCACAAGCAGCTGCGCCGCCCTCGCTCTTCCCTTCCCCCCCCATTGTATTCGTCAATTTCTCGATCTCAAAAAACAGGATCTAGAAGACGCAGGTGAAACTGGGGCATGCTGCGGGCCAACATGCAGCCCCGCAGCAAGTCGTGGGAAATTGACGAATACAATCGGGGGGAAAGGGAAGAGCGAGGGCGGTAGCCCTTGTAGCTAACAACTTTTTGCTTGGGGGGGGAGTGTTTTGCTTGTGGGGCCGGCCATTATATGTCTGTGCGGAGCTGCCACACCACGCTTATACTTCTAAGTAATAACTAATAAATGAACAATAAATACAAGTGCCTTAAAAATGGCCAGAGTGATACAGTTTTTAAAAATATATACTGAATACAGAAGTATAAGGAAGGGAGAATCAGTGGAAATAGACACACACCCCCATTCTTACAGAAACCAAAGTGCTTAGTGTCATATTAGCTTTCCAATTCTAACTGGAGATGCCCAGAACTGAAACAAGAACCAGCCCGCCCAACAGACACCCTCCCCAACAGTAAAATCACAACAACAGGGATGTACTAAAAGGAAGGACAGGATTGCCCATTGGAAACAATGGGAGAGATTTGAAGGCCCATTGGAAATAATGGGAACCAGGAGAAGGCCCATTGAAAATAATGGTAACCAGGAATGTCAATTGATTTGCATGGGCTCCATTGAAATACATTACAGTACAAGAAGAGTTGCAAAGAAAATGTGGAACAGATTTTCCATTAAGATCTCTGGAATGACAGCCCCCAGAGTGGAATGACAGCCCCTGGGGGTAGCAGAAGCATTCTGGGACTGGATTGACAGGCCCCAGAGTGGAATGACAGTCCCGGGGGTAGCAAATGTTTTCTGGGACTGAAATGACAGCCGCTGGGAGTAGCAGAAGTATTTTGTCAGGCCAGTCCCAGCACACAGATTCTGTTCCCAGGGGCTGTCATTCCAGTGCCAGGGCCTGTCATTCCACTCTCGGGGTTGTCATTCCAGTGCCCGAACATATCTACAATGCCCAAGGGCTATTATTCCACTCTGGGAGCTGTCATTCCAGAGACCTTAAGAGAAAATCCATTCTGCATTTTCTTTGCAACTCTTCTTGTGCGGTAATGTATTCCGAAGGAACCCAAGCCCCCCCCCCCCAAGCCCCCCCCCCCCGACAAGCCCAAGTAACTATAGCAATTTCCACAAGAACAGCAACTTTTGTGTCTTTAGTACACTCCTCCCCCCCCCCAGCCGATCTCACCCTCTAATCTGGAGTCCTGCATTTGGGAGACGGGGAGGTGGTAGAACTGTGGCATGGGCGCGGCAGGCTCAGCCCCACCAGAGGATTACTGGACGGAGTGGCGGGAGGAAGTCAAGGAGGAAGCCAGGCTGCTGGGGACGATGACTTTGGAGGAGGAGGACGGAGGAGGGGAACACTTGCAGCCAGGAAGGAGGCGCCGGCCAGGTGAGGCTCAGGCAGGCAGGCTGCAGTCAGTGCTCTCCTCTCTGCACGCTGCCGCAGCTGCTCTCAGAGTGGTTGGGGTCAGTTGGAGGAGGAAAATCGCGTAGCGTGGCCGGCTTGACATGTACCTGGCGGGCTATATGACAGCGTTGCGTAGAGCCTGCTCTTGGAGTGCCCCATCCAGTGAAGATTTGCTGCCTGCCCCCTGGTGCCCGCCGCCCTCCCTTTGCAGCAGCACAAGTTTGGACTCAGAGGCTGCTCAGGGCATGCTCCAAGAGGAGCGCCTGCCCGCCCTCAGTCAACATGGAGGTCAATAAAATATATGAGAAATACCAGCTATAAGGAAAACATATATAAAATGTATCATAGATGGTATTGGTCGCCAGATAAAATAGCAAAGTGCAATGTATCTCTCTCTAAGAACTGTTGGAAATGTGATAATAACATAGGCACGTTTTTTCATATGTGGTGGAAATGTACAAAGGTACAGATATACTGGAAGATGATACAGAAAATAATTCTAGGGATAACTAATGTTAATATCGATCTGACTCCAGAAGTAGTCTTACTGAATATACTGCCAGATAGTTATAAATTTAAGGACAAATGCATGATAATATATATACTCACTACAGCAAGAATGGTGTTTGCCAGAGTTTGGAAACAAGAGTATATTCCAAAGCAAGAAGAGATTGTTTGTAAACTACTTGATCTAGCAGAGATGGATAAGCTCAGTCTTACCCTTCAAGGGAAAGATGAAAAAGTGTTTGTGGAAAGATGGGGGCGTGTATATGAATGGATTAACACACAGGGATGATAAGACTCCAAGAAAATCAGACAGTCGTATGCTTTTATTGTTGACACGTGTTATTTGGTGGAAAATGAAAATAAAAATATTTTTAAAAAGAAAGAAAGAAATGGCCTGCCTGAGGAAGTCTGGAAAGGTTCCCCTTCTCCTGGCCTTCTGCAAACCATGGGAAACTGAGTTATTCAAGAGGGGGTTTCTGCACAGGCAAGAGGGTTGCCCTGTACAAACTTGCTTGGATAAATTATTAGGGACTATGGTCTATTCGACGGTGCATAGCTTATTGTAACTAGGATCCTATTATGTGGTTTTTATAGGGCTTTTAAAAAATATATATTTTATAGAAACAAACACCACCCAAACAAACATACATGCATAAATTGGGGGTTTCCGTACGTTAGTAAATTTTCTGTTCAAATATCTCATACACTATATTATTATATATCTTCTACGTTCCTTCTTGTATCTTTATATAAACCTTTTGCACAAAATTAAAAAAAAAATAAAGTTCTTTTTTCTTCTAAATTGGTTGTATGTCTATATAAATTTTATTTATTATATTCTTCAAACCATTTGTAGAATCTTGACCATGTGTTTTCAAAGTTTTCTTCAGTCTGGCCTCTCGACATTCGAGTTAATTTGTCCATTTCGGCAGTTTCAAACTTTTTATGGTTTCTTCTCTTGAAGGTATCTCATATCTTCTCCAATATTTAGCATACAAATATTCTAGCAGTTGTAAGGTGTTTGTAGGGGTTAATGTGTCATGTGAATACTTCTGCTCCGCTTCGGTTCTGGTGGTTCCAGACTTCTAAAATCCGAATGCGTTGGTTTTGAATATCCCATTTTGCACTAAGCAGAGGTCTGAAAACAACGTTCGAGGAAGAAGAAGAGAAGAGATTGGATTTATACCCCCGACCTTCACTACCCAAAGGAGTCTCAGAGTGGGTTATAATCTCCTTCCCCTCCCCACAACAGACACCCTGTGAGGGAGGTGGGGCTCAGAGAGCGCTGAGAGAACAGCTCTTGAGAGAACAGCTCTGAGACAACTTGTGACTGACCCATGGTCACACCAGCAGCTGCATGTGGAAGAGTGGGGAATCACACCCGGTTCTCCCAGATTAGAGTCCGCGCTCCTAACCACTGCACCAAACTGGAGGACATTGGCAATTTAGCCAGGCATTCAGAAGTATTTTGCAAATGTTGGAATATGCGGTCTTGAAATGTCACATTAGCAGCTCTCCACGTGAAACGGCATCTTTGCGGAAACTAAATAAAGTGAAGCCGAAAGAGTGTTGGATGAGTGGCACTCTCTAGTACCTCTTTAATTCTTCAGGAATGACAAGATGCCCTTCCTCAAATGGTGTCCTCAGACCCCCCGTTTAGTGGAGGCTAAGTACACTTCACATCTGGCAATCGGTGTTTTGAGAGACGCTCCAGGGGTGACGCAACCCTGGCTTTCGTTGTACGGCAAGGACCAATCTGCTGCTTTAGAGGACAAAACTGGTTGGCACGGCAGTACGACAAATCAGAATGCCTTGCCCTGGATTGTCAAGGGGCCCTGATTGACAGGCTTCTTCGGATTCCACAGGGGCACCTGCCGAGCCGCCTTCCACTCTCAGATCAAAATACTTGGACTCGGGGGCATCCCGTGAAGCTGATGGGCAGTGTTTGAACACGCCCCTTGCCTTTAGCAGTTAAAATGAGATTCGAGCAGAAGATTGCTTGCCTTCTACATTATTTAAGGTGCCCGGAACTCTTCAGAGGAGGACAAGGGTCTAAGCAGGAGCTTTGCTTGTGCATTAGACTCTTCTTAAATGGGTTTGCCATGACAAGAGTGTGAGAGGGGAGCTCCTGGCCATGAAAAGACTGTCGGCTGCCTGAGTGGGACCAGCTGAGACGGTCTCTTTTCCACCTTCCCAGAACAGCACTACCAGCCTCCAGGTGCTGACAGATCTCCAAGAATTACAACTGATCTTCCGGCAACAGAGTTCAGTTCCGCTGGAGGAAATGGCAGCTTTAGAGAGTGGACTCTTAGGAATCATGACCCTTCTGAGAAGAAGGAGGAAGAGGAGGGGATTGGATTTATACTCCGCCCTTCACTACCCGAGGGAGTCTCACAGCGGCTTACAAACCCCTCCCCACAACAGACACCCTACGAGGTAGGTGGGGCTGAGAGAGCTCTTTTGAGGACTGCCCTTGAGAGAACAGCTCTTGAGAGAACTTGTGACTGACCCAAGGTCCCACCAGCAGCTGCATGTGGAGGAGTGGGGAACCAAACCCGTTTCTCCCAGAGTAGAGTCTGCGCTCCTAACCACTACACCAAAATGGCTCTCCAAACTGAGCGGCTTCCCCTCCCCATATTCTGTTGGACATTGTAAAACTGCGTGCAAGAGGATCTGGGAGGGAAAGGGTTAAGAGAATTCTCTCTCTTGGGGACACTTGGAAGTTGGCCCCGCCCCCTCATCGGTTAGATGTTGAGCATCATTGGCCCTTGCTTGCCTTCCATTTTATCTTAAAGAGGACCTCTCTTCTTCTTCTCTCTCTTACCCGGGCTTGGAGCTGTAGTAAGTTAACTTTCTATGAAGTTAATCTGTTCACAATAACTTAAATGTACCTATATGAATACGTCATGTAAGATGTACTTCTATTTTTGCAAGCAAAATTTCTTTCTCTTGTTACCATTGGAGTCAGATCATCTTTGCAATTTGTTTGAACGGCATTTCTCCCTTAACTGGGAAACGTGGAGAATCGGGGATACTGTGAAAAAAACTTCTGTGCTTCTAAGGCAAATGATTATTATTATTTTTACATTTAGCCCAGTATATTCTGCCCTCCCCCGGTTCCATCCCCCACCCATTTTTTATTTTCCCCCCATGGGGTGGCACTCATCCATGGGGGCGTTGCCCCCAAATTGCCCCCTCCCCAATTGCTACAGGCCTGAGTGGAAGTGCGGGGGATTAAACCTGGGACCTTCTGCATACCAGGCAGATGCTCTACCACTGAGCCACAGGGTGGTAAGGGCTGTGGCCAGTGTTCCCTCTAAGCTGAGTGAGTGTGAGCTAGTTCACAGTTTTTTAGCCTCTGGCTCACTCATTTTTTGTCTTAGCTCAGGAAGGGATGGCTCCAGAGCAAACTAATCTATGCTCTAGTCAAATCGCTCGCTCACTACTTTAATGCCAGTAGCTCACAACTTAGAATCTTTGCTCACAAGCCTCCATAGCTTAGCGGGAGCATTGGCTGTGGCTCGGTGGTATCACATCTGCCTTTTAACCAGAAGGTCCCCGGTTCAATCCCTGGCAGCTCCAGTTGGATAAGGGAGTGGTTGATGTGAAAGACCTCTGCCTGACACCTTGGAGAGACACTGCTAGTCAGCTTAGGCGAGACTCACCTTGGTGGACCAATTTATTTGGGTCCCGGTCACACGGGCCGTGAAATGCGCGGGGGGAGTGTGGCAGTTTGGCTCGGAGCAAAATAAAGGTGGCGATCACACGACGATCCTGCAGCGCGGCAAAGAAGTGGTGCGGCGTGATCTCACCAACGGCATGCGCGATTCTGCGGAGCAACGGAACTTTCGCTTTCCTCTTCGTGGGCAGGCGCCAGATGCCACAAACTACCACCGGAAATGCGATCAGACGCCAGCCCTTGCCCCGCGGTTTCCAGAAACTAGTACCTTGGAGGTACTAGTTTTTAACTCCGCATCTTCAGCGGGAAGCCCCGGATTCGCCATGGGAGCTCTACGCTTCCCAGATGTTGCGGTGTGATCGCGCCCAGAAAATCCACCTATCATCCGTCTCAGTAGCGTGGCTAATGCTCCGTGTGACCGCAGCCTTATTAGACCGGTATCCCTCCTTTCCCTGCCTTTCCCTCGAGGCAGCTTCATGCGTGTGTTCAATAGTATCAGGATACGTGGCACTCCTAATGCCGTGAGAGCTCTAAAAGCTACAGAAGATTTTTCTCAGAGGGGTATATGGAGGGATCTTATTTTGTTACGAAGACTTTGTGATTTCCCTAGCGCCATTAGTGTACATGGCATTGCCCCGAGCATCTATTGCCAACCAAAAGAAAGCGAGAGGCAGGTCCCTGCCCTGAGCGGTTTACAATCTAAAATTTTGACAGGGGAGGAGCAAACAGAGGGAGTGAAAGAGAAAGGAGACTTCATATGAGCACTTCTGGGGTTGGACAAAGCAAAGGCTTCACAAAACAAGTGGGTTTTGAGAAAGGGAGAACAGGCAGTAAAGAAGAACGTGTGGAGTCATTTCAGAGCAGGGGATACGGTTGCCAGCTCTGGGATAGGAAATTCCTGCAGATTTGGGGCTGGAGCCTGGGGAGGGCGGGGCTTGGAGAGGGGAGGGACCTCATTGGAATCTAATGCCATAGAGCCCACCCTCCAAAGTGGCCATTTCCTCCAGGAAAACTGATCTCTGTAGTCTGGGGATGAGTTGTGATTCCAGGAGATCTCCAGGCCCCACCTGGAGGTCAACAAAAACAACCAAGGACAACGGAGTGAGAGAACACCCCACCTTTAAATTGTCAGCAGGCTGTGCCGAATTTACTGTGGAGTAGATGTTCCTCTTTGATGGGAGATTATCACCAGGGTCATTCCTGTGGGAGGCTTGGAAAGTTTTTCTCACTGTTTCATTCAACATAGATTCATTCTCACTGTAACAGCAACTGAAGAACTCTTATGGAAACAAGGGAACTCTACCAGGGCCTTGTATCGCTGTTACTGCCAGGGCTCTTTTTGTAGAAAAAGCCCAGCAGGAACTCATTAGCATAATAGGCCACACCCAACAGCAGGAACTCATTAGCATATTGGGCCACACCCCTGACAGCACAGCTCATTAGCACATTAGGCCACACCCCCATGTTACCAGAAGTGCGGTTATCCAGCCACACCCACCTTTTGCTTGTTGTTCTGTTTACCTTGTTTGTTGTCAAAACCCAGGGCCTTTTTCTGTAGATGGCATTGTCTCCTTTGCATGTTAGGCCGCACACCCCTAATGTAACCAATCCTAATGAGTTCCTGTTGTTGGGTGTGGCCTATTATGCTAATGAGTTCCTGCTGGGCGTGGCCAACTCGGGAGCCAGCCGGAAGTCCGTTCCTGTGCGTTCCTGCCCAAAAATAGCCCTGTGTGTTATCTCTGTATGTAATGACTCCACGCTGTTATTGTTGGATATTATTGTTCCCAAATTGATAGGATGTCTCAGCTATTGGTTAGTTTGATTGCTTAATAGCATCCCATTTGGTCAGTTGACAACTGGACTTTTGTAAAATGTTGTGAGTTCATCGGTACTGATGTTGTATTTGACTACAGTGTTGTACTGTTTTCAGTAGAGTAATATTTGCGAATTCTTACTGGTGGAACTTTCGTATGATTCGGGAGCCTCTGAGACGCCTCCCCCATTTTCGGAGTTTAATACTGGGTTACCGCAACCCACCTGGAGGTCAGCAGCCCTGGCAGAGGACTTGTAATGGGTCGGGCTCTTCTACTTATTCTCTGCACCCCCACCCCAACTCAGGCTGCGATCATGCACACAATTAGACCCGACATAGGTGCGAATGCTGGATGGATTTAAAGGTATGAACAACACAGGGGGCAGCAATGAAATGACAATATACAGAAAAGTTGCTGCAAATTGCACACAATTATAGGAATAATAGACAATAATTAAGCTATAATACTGATGAGCTTCATGATGTTCAATCTTTGTTCTTAACAGCAAGGCACCATCAAACAGAAGATGATGACATCAAGATGAACGGACAGGACGAACCTCTCGAGTTACCGTTCGTTTCGATGACTCTTTATCATACAGGTCTCAATTCTGTATCCATGTACAAGAAAATCAACTGCTGGATAGTCTTCTTGTTCGTCCGACTGAAAGGTTGTGCTTGTTAGCTAAGAGCTTTGGAAGAAGGTGTCTGAATTCAAGAATATCCAGCAGTTGATTTTATTGTACATGGATACAGAATTGAGACCTGTATGATAAAGAGTCATCGAAACGAACGGTAACTCGAGAGGTTCGTCCTGTCCGTTCATCTTGATGTCATCATCTTCTGTTTGAGGATGGATTTAAAGGGCACGATCAGACAACAACATCTGGGAAGCGCCCCGTAGCTGTCGGCAACCTGTTCTGCTCCACCGCAGAAGTGGAATGAAAAGACACCGGGGGGGAAATCCGGTCGTTAACGGGTTGCGACAGGCCACGGATGGACTTTCCCATGTCTGATTGCTCCAGCGCGCTCTCATGGCGTTGGGATAGTCTGATCCGTGCTGTTGCTCCCCCCCCCTCACAGTATGTGCATCATCGCAAACTCCATAGGGACCCCTTGGTGTGGAGGTGTGATTCATCAATCCCTCGGTTAAGCGCACGGGGGGGAATTGGCACACACAAAAACCCAACTCACCCGCAGCTGCTTGCATCTGATAACACAGACGGACTGCACCGGCAGCTCCAAAGGGAGGTGTGATCATGCAACTGCGGGTCAAATTCCTCCAGAGGAAATAGCCTCGCTTCCCCTCCCTCGTTTTTTCTGGTTTTTTTATTTATTTTCAGGTTTTTTTAATCGTTAGTGGAGGAGGAGGAGATTGGATTTATACCCCGCCCTTCACTACCCAAAGGAGTCTCAGAGCGGCTTACAAACTCCTTCCCCTCCCCCTCCGCACAACAGACACCCTGTGAGGTGGGTGGGGCTGAGAGAGCTCTTGACAGAAACGGCTCTTTTTCAAGGACAGCTCTTATCAGAACTATGGCTTGCCCAAGGTCATCCAGCCAGGTGCAAGTGGAGGAGTGGGGAATCAAACCTGGTTCTCCCAGATTAGAGTCCGTGCACTTAACCACGACACCAAACTGAACTTACTACCAGCTGCAACTTCTCTGTATTCATAATCTTCCCAAGTTCTCTACTTAGCCCCCTCTCCTACACTTATTTTCCTTGGATTCCTCACAGCTCTTGAGGTTCCTGAGGGATTTTCTTTGTAAATAAGGTAAAGGTAAAGGTTCCTTTGCTCGAAAGCCAGTCGAATTCGACTCTAGGGTTGCGGTGCTCATCTCCGTTTCAAAGCCGAAGAGCCAGCGCTGTCTGAAGACGTCTCCGTGGTCATGTGGCCGGCATGACTAAACACCAAGGCGCATGGAACGCTGTTACCTTCCCACCGAAGTGGTACCTATTTATCTACTTGCAATTTCTTGCTTTCGAACTGCTAGGTTGGCAGGAGCTGGAACTAGAGACGGGAGCTCACTCCGTCATGCGGCACCCGGGTCTCGAACTGCTGAACTACTGACCTTCCACAGCCTGCAGTTCAGCGTCTTAACCACTTGAGCCACCACAGCACCACAAATACCCAAGAGCAATTGCATTGTCTCCAGTTGTGGCTGGGAGGGCAAGCCAAGCTATCAGCAACGTTCATTGTTCATCACAGAGAAATTATATGAGCTCCCCTTACCCCACCCCAGGAAGAAGGACAGCACCCGGGCCGCCGAATTGGTGGGTTAGCAGAGATTTACTACTGTTTCCCTCGCTGAAAAGTTAGGTGTTTGACGCAACCCTCACAAGCCCCTCCCTCCCAAAATCTAATTATGCCTCTAAACAGGTTACTGAAACGAGTCGATAGCCAAGAGAATAGAAACTGACATCCTAACTGCCAAGAGGGTCTTAGCTCAAGAGACAAATTCACACATAAAACCCACTTGCTCTAGCATCGAAAGGCAGAGTCACACATTGACCGTCGCTCCAGGAAAAACCTGTCACGTGGCTGTCACACTCATGAGCATGCACAGTTTTTGAAACCCAAGGGCAGCTGTGTCTGCAGAAATCTTAGGGGCCAGGTTTCTCAAGCACATGTGCAAGTGCACTGATGTGTGTGTCCTCATGGGTGAAGTCTGCATCTCATATGCTTGCTGTGGGAATCACCAGGGTAGCCACCAGAGAGCCAGCTTGGTGTAGTGGGTTAGGAGCGCGGGCTCTCATCCGGGAGAACCGGGTTTGATTCCCCGCTCCTCCACATGGAGCTGCTGGTGTGACCTTGGGTCAGTCACAAGTTCTTTCGAAGCTGTTCTCTCACGAGCTGTTCTCGAAGGAGCTCTCTCAGCCCCGCCTACCTCACAGGGTGTCTGTTGCAGGGGAAAAAGGGGGAAGGAGACTGTAAGCCACTCTGAGACTCTTTCGGGTAGTGAAGGGCAGGGTATAAATCCAGTCGCCTCTTCTTGGCCTGGCAGTGGAGGCTGGGTACCACACCAGGCCCATAAGCAATGGGGGGGCAGGAGCCACATCCGCATTGTTATGCCAACTCCTCCCGGAAATTCCTGGAGACCCAATCCGAGTTATCTACCTCAGGAAAGGGAGTTTGTGGCTGTGCGTAAGTTCTAACCAGTTTATACAGAGGTCAAATGGTCAAAGGGGGAACGCTCGCTATTTGTAAGGGAGTCAGACAACACACTATTTGATAAATCAATGTTGCCTTTACTAAATGGTTTCATCAGACATACAAAATCGGAAACATACAAGATTCACAACAAGCTCCTTAGTTACAATAGTACATCAGAACAATTACAGCATAGAAAATAACAAAAGCATCAAATAAGGGGATGACACAATGGGGCACGGCTATACTTATCTGAGGTCCAAGCTGAAGAAGAAATCTCCTCCTTGGAAGGATGGGCAGCTAAAGCAGCAACTTGTGAACTCTGAAAACACACAGGCTGGGCCAGCCAAAGCCACGTGTGCGCTCCCTGGGTCGCGACTCCGGGGAACTTAGGTAGAGAGTCACTTGTAGCACCTTAGTGCACGCTATGGGGAAGGTGGGTTAACCAGAGAAACAAAGAAGAGTTTCTCCTTAAATAAACTCCTTTTTAGGGCTGTCTTTTCTAGCCATAAACTATCAAACCCGTCCTCTAAACTACCACTACTGGCTGAAGAGGGGGTGACGAGGGGATGACGAGGGGGTTACGAGGGGGTGACCTTCTTTGAGGGGTGGTGGGCAATATGCAGATCCTACTCCTACATCAAAGGTGCCTTGTGGTGAGGTGTGAATCTTCCGTTCCCATGGACACCTCTTGATTTGCAGATCTGGTGCCTGCTCCAAAGCCATAAATGCTATTGTCTTTAGATCCCAAGCCAGATTAGGAGAGTAGGGTTACATGCTCTTTCCCATTCCAGAAATGCTGGGGTTCGCTGGGGATTTTCCATAGCTTTCAGAGTGGGTGCAATGGCGCGGTGTCTTCTCTATCCCAGAGCATCACGGGATACATTCCAGGGAAGCACATGGTCCGTATGTGCAGCAGCAGCCCAAGGCCAGCCTATTTCTAGGCAAGTATGAGATGCAGAACAAAGCAACACAACCAAACAGCAATCCCTGAACACACAATGCAGAGGTACTCATGCTAGAGACACACACAAATAGCATCACCACTATACAGAAATACAAACATAGGCTCATATCGTAACAGCATTGAGGGTGGAAATCTAACGGTGGGTGGAATTATTCTAAGTGGGTAGCTCAAGGTACTCGGAGGACCTCCCAGCAAGATCTACTGTCAATATCCCTCTTGTCTAAGGCATGTTCAGGGACAGTCTAGGCCTGAGTCTTTTCAGTGGCAGCTCCATACCTCTGGAACAGCCTCTCGGAAGAAGTCGAGGGAGCTCCTTCTCCTCCTGGCTTTCTAGCAATGCTGCAAAGCAGAACTACTCCAGACAGCTTTTGGGGGTCAACCTGAGCCTGGCCAGAGGCGGGATACCTGGGGGGGGGGCACAAGACGTATTTAGATTTGTATTTAATTTGTACGTGCATTGTCCTCATATTTATTTTACAAGGGTATTTATATATTGTTCTCACCTGATGTGGCAGACAGCTCCAGTTCCGCCTCTTCCTAGGAACAGCCAATGGACGCTAATGGAATGTTGAGAGCAGAGAGATGGAACCACTGAAAACATATTTAGACTAGAGAAGGGGTGTCAAACATGCGGCCCGGGGGCCGGATGAGGCCCCTGGAGGGCTTCCATCAGGCCCGCAGTGGAACTGGCTGTCTTCTGCTTCTTCTTCCAGTTCTGCTGCTGCTGCGTCATTGTAGGTTTGCAGCTTACGGATAAACACCTGAAAGACATACTCAAGATTGCAACAGCACAGACATTTTGATGCAATAATTCAGAGCAAGAGGTGTCAGTTATCAGACACTGTTAAATAAACAAAATATTGCAAGAGTGCTAATGTTTTAAGCATGATTTTATTTTAAGTTAAAAAAAACCCCTTTGTGTTTGTGTCCTTTATAAAGTTTATATCTCCGCTACCTGGCATTACATTTTATGACACACATGGCCCAGCCCAATAAGGTCTCATTTATGTCAGATCCGGCCCTCATAACAAATGAGTTCAACTCCCCTGCTCTAGAGTACTTGATGGTAGGAACAACGTGTGTGTGTGTGTGTGTATTCATCGTTCCCCTGCTGTGTTAAACATCAAATAAAAGTTCACTCCTTCTGTTTCTATTAACCCTGCTGACTGGATGCCTATTGTCTCAGGGAAAGAAATGCACATATGCACTCATATGCACCTATGAACCCTCAGTCATTACACATATACATATCTGAGAATAAATGGTGGCAGCATAGAAGGTGTCTGGGTGTAAGGAACTGGGCCATCTCTGATAAAGAGGAGAGAGGAGGACCCTGTGTGTGAAAGAGGGTCTTCCTATTAAAAAGAGAGAGATGTGTGGCAAACTGTGAGTACCTGGTGGACAGAGGTTGCAGAGGACAGTAGGGTCTCTGAGTGAATTGAAAGGATGTCACACCCACCTTGGATCCTGAGATGCTCAAAGAAAGGTAGACATATAGATATTTAAAATAATTTACAATACAGTAACCATTGATGTATATTTTATATATCACAGCACACAGCACTTACAAAATTAGCAAGGCATAATACTCCAACTTGGGTGGTACCTGATCTCCATTTTTTGAAGTTTTGCCTGGCTGTAAACTTGTGTTTATAGTTTAAAGATGTGCAAATTTCTGTGTTTGTTTTTGCAGACATTTGTAGCTTTTTTTTAAAAAGAAGAATAACATTTCATGTTTGGAACATTTATTGGCTAAAGAAGATACACAGTCTTCACATCAAAGACATTTTTTTTGCAGTTCCAGAAACATTATTGTGGAGTATTGTTACCCATCCCGTGTAAATTGGCTTTCCCGAACCTTGTTCCCTCATTAAACAGCACAGATCTCAATTGTCTGGACATTGCTCTTCAAGCAGGAGATGAACGTAAACAGTTGTTGATATGAATCACTGCTGTGAGTGAGCCATGTTCAGCTCCGGCTCGCCAAACTGAATCTCCCTTTCTTTCACAGATCCAATTATGCTATCCGTAAACCTCTTACTTGTTCAAGATATTTATCCACAAAAGCAAATATGTGATTTTTCATTTCATTTGTGGAATATCACAGAGGTATGCAGCATCTCTAACACTGCCTTTCCATTCTTGAGTAGCACCATTTTGACGAATCTGTGTAAACACCCCCAGAACTGTTTCCTCTAAACAACTCCAAACATGCTTTGGTGGTGGAAAGCGCTGTCAACTTGCAGCTGATTTGTGGCAACCCCGCAGGGTTTTCAAGGCAAGAGAGGTTCAGAGGTGGTTTGGCATTGCCTGCCTCTGCATTGTGACCCTGGACTTCCTCGATGGTCCAGTTTGGTGTAGTGGTTAAGAGCATGGAATCTAATCTGGGAGAACTGGGTTTGATTCCCCACTCCTCTACATGCAGCTGCTGGTGTGACCTTGGGTCAGTCATTTCAGAGCTGTTCTCTCAAGGACAGTTCTGAGAGAGCTCTCTCAGCCCCACCTACCTCACAGGATGTCTGTGGTGAGGAGGAGAAAGGAAGGGGATTGTAAATTGCTCTGAGACTCCTTCAGGTAGTGAAGGGCAGGGTATAAATCCAATATCTTCTTCTTCATCATCCAAATACTGGCCAGGGCCAATCCTACTTTACTTTTCAGATCTGATGAGACTGGGCTAGCCTGTGCTATTTGGGTCAGAGCATTGCCTCTTTAAAGGTAAAGGTTCCCTTCCTCGAAAGCCAGTCGAATCTGACTATAGGGTTGCGGTGCTCATCTCCGTTTCAAAGCCGAAGAGCCAGCGCTGTCCGAAGACGTTCCCGTGGTCATGTGGCCGGCATGACTAAACACCAAGCCGCACGGAACGCTGTTACCTTCCCACCGAAGTGGAACCCATTTATCTACTTGCAATTTCTTGCTTTCGAACTGCTAGGTTGGCAGGAGCTGGAACTAGAGACGGGAGCTCACTCCATCATGCGGCACCCAGGTCTCGAACTGCTGAACTACTGACCTTCCACAGCCTGAAGTTCAGTGTCTTAACCACTTGAGCCTCTTTACCCTTCCTTAATAAGAGCCAAACTGCACATTGCCGTTTTTAAAGAGTTGGATCCCACACACGGCTCTTTAAAAACAGTAATGTGTAGTTTGGCCCTAATTCTTCATGTTTCAAGTCCATGAGCCACACCAGGTTTTTCCTCCACAATCTCCGACTCTCCACTGCCAGCTCTCACCTCAAGTAGCGTTTCTCTTCATTTAAACAAATATACCGCTGTTTCCTCAAGTTCCTTCCCTCATTTTCTACAGCAAATTGTTCATAGAATCTCATTCCCTCTATATAGAGTGCAAAGAAATGCCTTTTTCTCTCCTGGGAGGTCTGAGATGAGCCAAGCCTCCACTTTGCGTTTCTCTCTCTCTCTCTCTCTCTCTCTCTCTCTCTCTCTCTCTCTCTCTCTCTCTCTCTCTCTCTCTCTCTCTCTCTCAGCAGAGTGCAGCCAGGAAGGGGGAAGTCAGTCTAAATGTTTTCCAGCTCACCTCCATACAAATGCTATGGGGGCCTAGCTAGGGTGGGTCAAGTTCTCCCCCCTTCTCCAAGCAGTGAACACAGAGTTGGAGGACTCTAGACTAGCAAGTCTCCATGGATGATCTCCAGGAAGAGGCTTCAGGAAGCGCCTGTCAGCTACGCTGCCATTGCAGGTGGTGGTGGTGGGGGGGAGAGGCAGCTGATGTAGTGTTTCTTGTTATGCTGGAATTTTAACTTTCACTTCTCTGCGCCGAGTCTTATCTCATAGCCTGAGTGTCTGATCTTAGTACCTGTCTCCTGATGCTTCGCTGGGAATATGAACCTGTTAGTTCAGGCGCGCTCCAGCTAATTCCCTGATTGGCTCGACCTCGTCAGGGGACCCCACTTCGAATCCCGTATATCTATTCCCCTCCCACCTTTAGAGTTAGTTCTGACACTGGATGGATGCACAGATGCCTTGCCTTTACTGTACTCAATAAACTTAAAACCTTTTTGAAGGAACATTGTTGAGAACCGATTGCTGCGAGACTCTGACAGCGCCTCTTTGACCTCGCCTGGTTGAGTCAGTGGGAGGGGAAAGAGATATGATAAAATTCAGGGGAGCTAGGAAGAAGCTGCCTTTCCCCTGGAATGCTGAGGATGTGATAATACGCAGGCCTCTCCACAGGGAAGGCAGTCATTTTTGACCATGTGCTCGCCCAGAGAGCTACAGAGAGCCACAAGGTGTAGAGATTTATAATATCCTAAGCTTTAGGAGCCTGTCCTATATTTTGGCATTTGGTAGGGTATGTATAGAGGACAGGACAGAGGAACTGCGTTTTGCTCCTTTCTTTTGAATCCCTTGCTCAATCTGGTGCTGTGTTAAAAGTATGCGTGTGAACATGTTCTCTTTAATAAATACTTTATAACTTTTGATGCTGGTAGTGGTTCTCCGTACCACATAGACCTCCACCATCTCGGACATGCTATTTTAAGAGGAGTGCCAGAGGGAAGGCAGTCAGTGGGCAAGTGGCTATTCCTTCAGGGGTTCACAAGGCAGTAAATGGTCCCCGTGGTGACCAAGCTTTGGCAGCGGGAGACTCAGACCTTGGAAGGGAAGCTGGGAGTCCTGTCCCTCCCACCGGGCAATTCCTTTTTTGGTGTAGTGGTTAAGTGCGCGGACTCTAATCTGGGAGAACCGGGTTTGATTCCCCACTCCTCCACTTGCACCTGCTGGATGGCCTTGGGCAAGCCGTAGTTCTGATAAGAGCTGTTCTTGAAAGAGCAGTTTCTGTCAAGAGCTCTCTCAGCCCCCCCTACCTCACAGGGTGTCTGTTGTGGGGAGGGGAAGGGAAAGGAGTTTGTAAGCCCCTCTGAGACTCCTTTGGGTAGTGAAGGGCGTGGCATATATCCAATCTCTTCTCCTTCTTCTTCTTAAATTTTATTGATTAACCAAAACAAAATATACAAACTGTACAGTACTCTAATACATGTAATCTAAAGACTTATAACTGAGAAGTTAAAATTGAGAACTTATTTATGATCGGAGAGAAGCAAAGGGGAAATAAAAAATTTTTAAAACTCAATTAATTCAAAAACAGGTCATAGGCCTTCCTATCTGGGATAATATTATTGCACTTGAGATATTCTATCACCATATTCCACCCCTCTTCCTGACTCGCTTTCCACATATTTATGACATTTTCCTCAAAGAAGGAATTGTTTGTTATTCTACGGCTGCGGTCACACGGAACATTAGCCATGCGAGTCAGACGGAAGACATGCGGGTTTTTGGGGCGCGATCTCACCGGCACATCTGGGAAGTGTAGCACTCCCGTGGCTCAAACGAGGCTTCCTGCCGAAACCACGCGGCAAAAAACTAGTACCTCCGAGGTACTAGTTTCCGGAAACCGCGGGGCAAGGGCGGGCGTCTGATCGCGTTTCCGGTGGCATCCGGCGCCCGCCCATGTTCCCTGGCGAAAAAGTTTTTTTTCCCTTCAAGTCTTTGTGGATGCGCAAAAGCACACAACGGAGCATGCGCAGTCATGGTTAGGCCTCCAGTCTGGGAAGGGGAACTTGGCGTCCCGCACCCCCCCCCGGGCGATTCCATACAAAGGTGATCGTGGTGGGCTACCCTGAGAGTGGAAGAAAAGCCCCTCCAGGGGTTGGGAAACTCCTATTTATTTATTTATTTATTTATTTAAACCTTTATACCCCGCCCTCCCCGCAAGCGAGCTCAGGGCAGCTTACAAGGGACATATGCCCATATATAAAACCAGATAAAACAATAAAATCATAGAGGGCAGGGCAGGGAAGGACCACAGGCCAGAGTAGGCCCCTTCCAGTGTTCCCTCTAAGCTGAGTTAGTGGGAGCTAGCTCACAGTTTTTTAGTCTCCGGCTCACACATTTTTGTCTTAGCTCAGGAAGGGAGGGCCCCAGAGCAAACTAATTGATGCAGTAGCCAAATCGCTCGCTCACAACTTTAATGCCGGTAGCTCACAACGTAAAATTTTTGCTCACAAGACTTCGCAGCTTAGAGGGAGCATTGGCCCCTTCTCCCACATAGAGGAATCGGTGGTATCAGAGTCCAGTAGTGTTTTTAGTCAGCCTTTGCTAGATTGAAGTCCGACAGTTAGAGGGGCGTCAATGCTCCCTCTAAGCCGTGGAGTCTTGTGAGAAAAAATCCTACTCTGCGAGCTCCTGGCATTAAAGTTGTGAGCGAGGGATTTGGCTACTGCATAAATCAGTTTGTTCTGGAGCCCTCCTTCCTGAGCTAAGACAAAAATGTGTGAGCCGGAGGCTAAAAATCCATGAGCTAGCTCACACTAACTCAGCTTAGAGGGAACACTGATGGGCGTTGTGTAAAAGTTTGGTTAGTTACTTGTTGGGAGAACATGTGCTTATGTGTCAGTCAAGTCTGCTGGATTAACAAATCGAACCAATATCCTCCAGACACATACACATGACAATATTTACAACCTGCACCATCCTAAGTTTGAACAACAGAATACTAATAATTCTACTGTATCCTTGGCCACCAAATACCCAAACTGAAATAAAATACTTGTGATTCAGCAGCTGTAGAGAAGGGAATTATTTCAAACTTGAAACACACCACTGAGAAGACATGTCCGCACACCCTCGTGATGTACCAAATTCAGTATCAGATGGTACAAGACGGGGACCCGCGATACTCGCGGGGGGGGAGAAGAGCTCCGTCTCCTCCATCCCCCCCCGCTCGATGTCCCGAGGAGGTGGCAGCGGCGGCGAGGCCGGTCCTCCCCCCACCCGCCCGGCTCCGAGGCGGAGAGGCCGGTCCTTCCCCCTCCCTTTGCCAGGCTCGGCGGCGGCGGCGAGGCCGGACCTCCCCTCCCGCCACGTGTGCACAAACCTCCCCCTCCCCCCAAGTGCCCTCGGAGCGCGGATTTAGCGATCCGCACTCACGGGAGCAACTTGGCTATTAGTATAAGGATTTAAAAATCTCTGATTATAGGCTAGCTTTGATACACCGTTCAACCCACACATTCTGATTGGAACCATTTGTTATTAGAATGTGACATGTAACCGTATGAAGTGTGGCAGACTGAGGGGAATACGACAACCAGTTTCAGTTCTAAGTGAGCATTTTTATTTGCTTGGTGGTAGTAGGGCATGGGTTACAAACAACAAATCTGCATGAAAATAAAAAATACATTACACTGTTCACTTTTTATTTCCTAAAGAGCAAATTAGACTCTTGCAGTGCAATCCTGAGAACACTTTCCTGGGAGTGAGCTCCAATGAGAAGACTTAAATAGGATTCTGAGTAGACCTGCTTAGGATTCTGCTTTTGATCTGCCACGTTCTTTACTGCAGCCCTTTTGTACCTAAACTATTAAATTAAAAAGGAGGTGTGACAGGGCACAGCCTTAAACATCCTGCCTTTCTGAAAGATAATAAATGAGCAGACTTCTGAACCCTTTTGGGTCATGTGCAATTCTGGGAGGTATGAAATCTTCTTTAGTCCCAGAAGCTATTGCCTAGTATTTGTTCAGGGTGTAAAGAAAATATGAGCTCTTTACATCCAGCCAATCAAGCATCACATTAGTTTGCAAAGAGTTGTAATGAGGGGGGGGGATAAGAACACACAGAGATAGCATATTTCCCTGCCAAGGCTTCAAGCTCATTGTATCTTCATGCTGGTTCTGTAAAACTGGCTTCTCATATTTATGCCCTGATATTTCAATGAATAATTGTGTATGTGAACCTTAAAGAGGGCTATGTACAGATTAAGGGAATTGCTCTCAGTGCAAGAAAAGAGATGCTGTTGATAATTTGGTAATTCATCTACCAGATAAGCAAGTTTGAGGTTGTCCATACGGGCACAACTGAAGGTGAGGATAAAAATATAACACCAGTGACGTGCAAAACTGGTTTCCACCAAGCTTCCACCCGTTAATTATACCCATCATTGCTTACAGACACCACAAAATGTCATTGTGCAAATGGTCTATCACCACCTGTGGCTGAACAAAATAGTCAGTGTGGTATTGGCTTAAGGTATCATAAATATTAGACAGCTTTTGTAAAGAAAGTAAAAATGTCTTGGTGCTTGACCTTTTACTTTTCAGGATTGTTCATTTAGTCTCTGATCTTTCTTCTCTGAAAAATGTTTCCTCATTTCCCCCGGGGCCCGATTCCGCAGGGGCGGAAATCGGGCCTCCAAAGCGGGAGGAAATCCGCCCCCCGGGGGGATTTGGCAGCCCTAAGGTGTACTTCCCCCCTCTCACACACACACGAAAAATACAAAGAAACCGGGGGGAAAGAAGTGAAAGAAAGTCCATCTGGCTACCACCACAACCTAGTGGTTGTCTCAAACAAATGCAGGCTTGGTATTATTAAAATTAAGATTAGTGGACTGTATCTTTTGGGAAGCCATAAGCTTCTCAGAAATTTCATATTAACTCTGTTTGATGGGCAGTGCTTAGCAAAGTGCCAGCACTGCTAATAAGTATTTGTTGGGTGGGTGTCTCTCTCGAATTCTGGCCTTGCTCCTGTCTGTGCATTTGTTATCTGATGCCTAAGCACTGTACATCGTGTACCCGTGATTACATCATGGTTTCCCATGCTTTCTTATATACAATATACAATGAAAGATGATCAGAAAGTCAAGAGGGAAAAAGGCATTTTTAAGGATTGTGTGATATGTGCAGTAATGCTCGATTTTTTTTAAAAAAAACACTGTACTTTAGTGTCATGGGTTACGTGGCTAACCTATTAAGCTGATTCATTTAAAACCTTGTGATCTATTAAAAAGGTGCTGTCAAGAGTGGTTGAGCAGTGGAACAGACTGCCTCGGGAGGTGGTGGATGCTCCTTCTCTGGACGTTTTCAAGCGGAGGCTGGACGGCCATCTTTCGGGTATGAGTGCAGGGGGTTGGACTAGATGACCTGCAAGGTCCCTTCCAACTCTAACGTTCTATAATAATTAATCAGCCAGTTGATTTTAAATGAATTACTCTAATACAGGAATGGTCTTCTTAGATCATCCCCACTATGACATATGCATGCATTATCTAAAACGTAACAAAGTTTTGTTTTTCCTTCACAACGATTGTTTTGATGCAGTGGTTAAGAGATGCGGACTCTAATCTGGAGATCTGGGTTTCATTCCCCACTCCTCCTCCACATGCAGCCAGCTGGGTGACCTTGGGTCAGTCACAGTTCTCTCAGAGCTCTCTCAGCCCCACGTACCTCATAAAGGGCCTGTTGTGGGGAGAGGAAGGGAAGGCGATTGTAAGCCGCTCTGAGACTCCTTCGGGGAGTGAAAAGCAGGGTATAAAAACCAACTCATTATCTTTATTATTCATATGCAGTTACTTAATCAATCAGTTGGTTGAAGCTCATACAGCTAATCAACCAAGGCTTCTTTAAACAAGTGAAAATAGATTAAAATCAAGGACACATCTCTTTTTCATCTAAAGTGCCAAAGCAGATTGGAAATACATCCTTTCTTGTTCGTATACTATCAGAGGCATCAGTTCAGAATACCATACCTCTGCCAGGTTTGGATTTTAATTATTCTTTACTTCTTTGCTGCGGAATATCAGGCAATTCATTATGCCGAGACACTCCTAGAAGAACAAAAGTTTCAAGGATTCTTCCTGCGAATTCACTTAAAACTATTCAGGAAAACAATTACCGATGTGTCAAATCCTTGAAATTCAAGCTTTGAATATCTAACAACAGATACTCTTTGGGCCACCATATATTTATGTTTTGTCCTTCAGTTAACAACATGAAAAACAAGGAGGTAAGAATACTGCCTGTGGTATTATCCAGCACTGATATCTTTTTCACTGTGTTGTCTTTGTTTTCGAAAGACAAATTAGGTCCATAGAATCAGTGGAATCTTATCAGCGCTTTAAACAAAATGACAACAATATTAATAGTCTCGGCAATTCTGCACCAACTTTTACTTGTGCACGTTGCTTCTCTGTTAGTAGATTTCTGGTTGATTCTACAGCCCTCATTCCATTGCATTGGTTATTGAATATATTGACTCATTCTGTGTCATTCGCCTTGAGTCGAAGTGAGAGAGGCAGGCTTTAAATTAATGAATTAATTAATTAAATTAATGATTTTATGAGCAATGGCTTAAAGCAGTGGGTTGCTATGTTTCCCATGGCCTTACATGACATGTGAAAATACCCAGAACTTGATTGTCTCAAACAAAGGTGATTTTGGCCCGGGTCACACGGGAGGTTTTGCCCCGCAAGAGAGACCGATCAGAGGTGCATCAAACGGGCACAATCACATCGCAACATCTGGGAAACGGAGCGCACCCGTCCCCGATCCGTCCTTTCCGGGCGAAACCGCGCATTAAAAAAAAAACCTAGAAAAGAGTACTATCTACTTGAAACTCTGTAGCAAGGGCAGCTGTGGGATCGCCGGCGCACCCGTCTCCCGCAGCATTCAAGGCTCCCGGCCAAACTGCGCATGCGCGCACTTGCGCAGCCGGCTGCCTCACTCTCCATTCCGTGGTGTCTCCCCCGGCATCTGATCATGCCGGGGAGCAACTGCACGGCGGCTCGGGTGATCTGTCTGATTTCACCACTGCGCGTCTCTTTTGGTGCGGCTCAAAAAAGCTGCGCTTTGGCCGTGCCCTTCCCCTCCCTCCGTGTAACGGAGGCCTTTAGTGAGCTTTTATCTTGACCCTTCTTAAGACCCAGTGAGCAAAGCAGATCTATCAAACAGAGCTTTTGTGAGGGAAATGCACCCTGCAACCCCTCAATTGTTCATTGATGTTATGTTCTCACTTGTAAAGGTTTGGTTTAAGCTCCTCAGAGTCGAATGGAGCTGAAACAATGTTTTGGTTTTTGTTATGATCGAAGAACACTTCCATTGTTTGTGAGGTGTTTTCAACAGCCACCTCAAAAGGAAAACCACTGCTTGCTGTCCACGACTTAGAGACGAAGCACTACCTCCAGGGAATCATGAAGGACTCTCAAAGGCTGCCTCTGAGACTCATGAAAGCCGGGTTGGCCCAGAAGACCAAGGTAAGACACCACCACAGAACAAAGAAGCCTTGCAGGGCTTAGGACCACTCCACAAGTCCCATGTCTGAAGGAACTCTTTGAGGAACAGGACTGAACAAGAGTTCAGGTGCCCTTTATAAGCCCTCCTTGAGATCATGTGGATGTCAGCAAGGCCAGGGATAGAAAGGGGAGGAGCCATGGCTCAGTGGTAGAACATCTGCTTGGCATACAGAAGGTCTCGAGTGCAGGCCCCAGCATCTCCAGTTAAAAAGAAGAAGAAGAAGAAGAAGAAGAAGAGATTGGATTTATACCCCACCTTTCACTCCCCAAAGGTGTCTCAGAGCGGCTTACAAACGCCTTTCCCTTCCCCTCCACACAACAGACACCCCGTGAGGTAGGTGGGGCTGAGAGAGCTCTTGACAGAAATGGCTCTTTTTCAAGAACAGCTCTTATCAGAACTACGGGTTGCCCAAGGTCATCCAGCAGGTGCAAGTGGAGGAGTGGGGAATCGAACCCGGTTCTCCCAGATTAGAGTCCGCGCACTTAACCACGACACCAAACTGGCTACAAAAAGATAAGATAGTAGGTAATCATAGACTCATAGAGTTGGGAGGGACCTCCAGGGTCGTCTAGTCCAACCCGCTGCACAATGCAGGAGATTCACGAATTTAAAGGGACCCTTCAAATGCTTTGAGGGAGAAGCAGGGGCCACACACAAATTTCAGTTCCACCGACGTTTTAAAAGGCCCCCCAAATTTAAAAAAACAAATCCTGGCTACAGGCTTGATCCCAGTACTTAATCAGTCTGCCTTCAGTCACGGAATCATCACGTTAGCATTCTCTAGACAAGAGATGCAAGGTCGTATCCTCTCTGGGCCCCGTTCTGGATTGATTGCCCCAATAAACCAAGCGTATACCATTTGATTTGCTGGCCAGATCCCAGCTTTTCCGACAAGTCCATGACTATCTTGTTTGGAAATTATGCCCAGGACTCTGAATGACCTCTTCTACTGCTGCTTTGGAAACCCCTGCTTTCTGCTTCCCGTTAAAAGCGATGGGGAGCAGAAAGCAGGGGTTTAAACTTTAAATGGCTCATCAACCGATATGAACTGGTTCAGTTCATGATCCGGCATATCAGTTCATTGTTCGGTTCTTGGTTCAGCCACAAACCAAAAATACAATTTGCGCTCATTAGTGGTGTGCATTCGGTATAAACAGAGCCAAATAAATACCCGAAAAATACCTTATTGGTATTTTTCAGGTATTTTCTAAGCCGAATACAGATTAGAGAATCTGATTCGGCTACTGCTATAGATGAGTCGGCTTTCTTAAGCTTTACTGAATAGCGACTGTTGGAAATCACCAAGAGAGTTTGCTGTGCGGGCCGTGCGAAAATCTCCCCTCCTGTTCCGAACTGAAACGTACAATCAGAAAAAGCATTTCATGCGCACACTTTTGTACACGACAAAATCTTCATCCCCAAAACATCCTTTGTCTGTCAGGAGCAGAAATTCTACCATCAGAAAGAGAAGGAAACAATTGCAACAGGCTCTCTTGCAGAAAAGCAAGCAGAAGCTCAGGAGTGCCCCCTAAAGCTCTTGAGAAATAACGTGCCGTGGAAAGGAGAGAGGGAACCGGATGTGTTTGTTCCTTGAGAGCAAAGGAAAACTGGCAGCCAGCCAAGCAGCAGAGATGCTCCAAGGGGGGGATTGGAACGCGAAAGCGAAGCTTCGCGAATGCCACCGAGGGGGAACCCATGAAAGCAAAGATCCTCCCGTGCGAATGCTCAACTTCCAAGAGGGCTCCGAGCACCTAAAAAGTTTATTCCCAATTTGAAGGCTTGCGAGAACATTCCGCGTACTTGATTTATCCAGGCAAGGACTGAGCATTGGTCAAGGCTGAATTGTTCTTTGAGATTCAGGATCATTTCTGTAAACAAGTTGTGTTAATTGTGTGTGTGTGTGTGTTGGGGGGAGTAATGGAAAAAGACAGACCAAATTGCACGCACCTGGACAGGTACCACACAGTCATGGAATCAAAGAATCATAGAGTCGGAAGGGACCTCCAGGATCATCTAGTCCAACCCCCTGCACAATGCCGGAAATTCACAAATACCTCCCCCCCTCACACCCCCAGTGACCCCTGCTCTATGCCCAGAAGATTGAACCCCCCCCCAAACTCGTCTGGAGAGCAATTGCTTCCTGACCCCAAAGTGGTGATCAGGATTTCCCTGGGCATGTAAGAAAGGGCCACAAGAACTAAGCACTGAGGCAACCCTTCCTGCCTTCCTTTCTCATGATCTGCCTAAGTTCACAGAATTGGCATTGCTGTCAGATGGCCATCTAGCCTCTGTTTGAAAACCTCCAAAGAAGGAGAGCCCACCACCTCCCAAGGAAGCCTATTCCACTGAGGAACTGCTCTGTCAGGAAATTCTTCCTAATGTTTAGCCGAAAACTCTCCTGATTTAATTTCAGCCCTCTGGTTCTGATCCGACCTCCCGGGGCAACAGAAAACAACTCCACACCATCTTCTATATGACAGCCCTTCGAGTCCTTGAAGATGCACACATGAGATCTACACTTCCAAACTCAACCGCTGCCGTAGCCTGAACGTTACAATCTGTCAAAGCCATTAGGAATGGCAGAACTAGGTCTAAACTTGAGAGAACTACAGTTATACACACGTTTCCTATCTATCTGGAAGAAACATTGATCGGTAGACTGAGTACGATTAATGACAGATGAAAGAATGGAAGCGCGGTTGGATCTAGAGCCCCGAACTCTGAAGCCCTCGGCACTAGTGATTCGCCGCTTCCTTAAATCGGAGGAGGAAGCATTGTGCGTGCATTTCTTTGCACGCAAGGAACAGCTGCTTCCCCTGAAGTGAGTGGGAGATACAGCTAGGATCAAAGAAGCTCCCGGGGTTGTCAGCCTCCGGGCGGTAGGGGGAGATATCCCGGAATTACAACTGATCTGCAGACTCCAGAGATCAGTTCCCCTGGAGAAAATGTCAGCTTTGGAGCGTGGACTGTGTTGTGGCATTATACCCTGCTGAGGGTCCTCCTCTCCCCAAACCCCACCCTCCCTGGGCTATACCACCAAATCACCAGGAATATTCCAATCCAGAGTTGGTGGCAGCTCGGTGCCATAAAGTATAGCGTGTGGTGTGGCGCGGGGGGGGGGGGGGGGGGGAGCCTGTAACGTCTCTAGTTTGGTATGTTCAGTTTCTGTTCTCCTTCTGCCTCTGGTGATGCCCCGTTATCTATGGTTTATGTGCCTGACCTTGGAGCCTAGCCGTAACACCAACTCTGGGAAAGCGGGGCTGGTATAGTCTGGCGGGCCCTTTCCGATGCCCTGATTGGCTCCATGCCTTGTAGTGCCCCTCTTTGAACCCAGTATATCCTTTCACCCCGTGCTTTATTTATTTATTTATTTATTTATTTTCACACTTATATCCCGCCCTCCCCGGTGGGCTCAGGGCGGCTAACAGAGGCCAGATCATTAGTCTAGCCATAAGTAAAAACATATAAAAATATAAAAAAACATTCAAAACTAAGACTAAAGTGCTCTATCCAGTTACTAGTGTCCTAGATCCAAGATGGTATCGCCATGACTCGAGCTGGTATTCTCAGCGTACATATCCAGTGGCGACGGCGTTTCTGATGTAATTCCAAGTTCTTCCTGGGGCCCCGTCAATGCATCCATTCAGATGTCTTGACGGTGGTGGTATAGTAGGGCGGCGGCTCCTACTCAAAAGCCTGGCGGAAGAGCTCCGTTTTGCAGGCCCTGCGGAACTGCTCAAGGTCCCGCAGGGCCCAGATCTCCCCCGGGAGCTCATTCCACCAGGTAGGAGCCGCCACCGAAAAAGCCCTAGCCCTGGTCCCGGCCAGTTTGACATCCTTCGGGCCCGGTATAACCAATAGATTTTGGGCTCCCGACCGAAGTGCTCTTGGGGGAACATGTGAGGTAAGGCGGTCCCTCAGGTAGGCTGGACCCTGACCGTATTTATTCTTTAGTCTTAACACAGAACCTGAAGTAGAGATGTACTGCCAATACTGTATCAATAAACTCTCCTTCTGAAGAAGCGAGTTGTTGATACTCATTGCTGCAGGAGTCTGACGGTTGGCATCCCTTGCAGCTCCATACACAGGGTTGGTTTCAGTCTAAATTCTGTGCTTGGGAGGGAAGCTTCCCTGCTTCCCACCTCAAAGCAGCTGTAGATACCCCCCCCCCAGAAGTGCTATCCCAGGCCGGCAGGGGGCCACCAACAAGCAACATGAGGGGGAAGTTGGAGAGCTGATGCAAGAGAAGGAAATTCTCCCCCCCCCCACCACACACACACACACACACAGGAAGATATTTTCCACAACCTGCATATCGGAACCTTTCCGATTTCAGGAGAGCGTCTCTCGACTCCCGGTGTCTCAAAAGGTGTTCGGCACAGATGGCGTTCGTTCCAAAAGTCTGTATGTATCACTTAATTCAGGGAATGCATTTATGGTAATTCTGATCAACAATGAATAGCTACTCCGAGTTAATTACTGGAGAAAGAATTTGTAATATTCATTAAACATCTTTAAAATATCATCTGCAGCGAGAAAACTTGCTGTTTATTTGCTTTGGAATGTGAATAAATTAGCAGTCCCAGCGCTTGGCAGGGATCCGTACCGAAAGTTTGTGCGGGTTGTTTTGGATTCGTTTTTGTTCTATGATTTTTAAAATTCATTTCCTGATTACAATTATCACACCTATTGGGATTTGGTTTCCCCCCCCCTAATTTGTTACTCATCCCCCCCTAATTTGTTACTATCTAAAATATTTTTCATCCAATAGTGATTAATTTCCCTGGGAATCCATTCCTAACTGAGGGGATCCTTCTTTTCAAACTGTAAACATGCCACATGGGTGAAGGGTGCTAGGAAAACTTACCTTGCTGGTTTTCAATACCAGAACGTGGCTAAGGGTACCGATAAACCGCTTCAGGGTTTCTTGGACCCGGATTTTCCATCCGATCGTCTATTAGACCATCTGCCCACTCCTTTCAGAACCCATTCGGCACTTGTTTTTAGTCCTGATTTCATGCCCTGACCTGGATAGCCCAGGCAAGCCCAGCATCTTTGAAACCTACACTTCAAATATACTGATGGGACTTGAACTTGTTAATCTCAGCTGTGCCCAGGCCCCCGTTCTGCATTACGTTACCTCCCTTCACTGGTCAGCCCAGTTTCAACCTGCTGTTGCAGAGGACAGGACTCGAAGCAATGGGTTTCAGTTACATGCAGAAAGGTATCAGGCTGGATATTAGGAAAAACCTTTTCACGGTCAGAGTGGTTCAAAGGTGGAATCAGCTGCCTAGGGAGGTGGTGAGCTCCCCTTCACTGACAGCTTTCAAGAAGAGGCTGGATGAATATTCATCAGAGATGCTTTAGGCTGGTCCTGCATTGGGCAGGGGGTTGGACTAGGCGGTCTGTATGGCCCCTTCCAACTCTATGATTCTATGATTCTATGCCCAGGGGTTTTTGGATGCTGTTTTGCTGTGAACTTAAAATGCCCTGAACCCAGGGCTATTTTTGGGCTGGAACGCACAGGAACGGACTTCCGGCTGGCTCCTGAGTTGGCCACGCCCAGCAGGAACTCATTAGCATAATAGGCCACACCCAACAGCAGACATTCATTAGGACTGGCTACATTAGGGGTATGTGGCCTAACATGCAAAGGAGTTCCTGCTCCAAAAAAAGCCCTGGGTTTTGACAACAAACAAGGTAAACAGAATAAGAAGGGAAAGGTGGGTGTGGCTGGATGACCACACTTCTGGTAACATGGGGGTGTGGCCTAATGTGCTAATGAGCTGTGCTGTTGGGGTGTGGCCTAATATGCTAATGAGTTTTGCTGTTGGGTGTGGCCTATTATGCTAATGAGTTCCTGCTGGGCTTTTTCTACAAAAAGAGCCCTGCGAACACTGAGCAAATCTAGAGTGGCAGGCAAATGCAGAAAGGACCGTTAACCTGGGGAAACCCTTCCCAGCAGGAGAACTGCAGGAACACATGGGAGCCCTTGGTCCTAAGATATTCCTGGGACTGATCGCAGTTCTATTGCGGGCATCTCTCAAATGTCGCATCTGACCCCGTTGCAGATGTATATTTTTTTCAGAGAGCCTGTTTACCCTGATCTGTTCAAGAAAGAATAGGAGCTAATGTGTGGTGCTTGTCAAAGTCACACTGATTTAGCCATGCGTTTGTCCAGTTAATAACTCATTATTTATCCAATTGACTGTGATCGCTCTTTCGAAATTATCGAGGAAATAATGAGAGGATAATGAAACCGCCAGACAGCAACTGTAAGTTTTTTAATGACCCATTTTGTTCCCGTCAGGGCACACCAAGCCTAAGGTGAGAAAGGCTCTGGATGCTATAAAAAGCAAGTCGGCAACAAGTTCCCCTTTGAAGCTGTGATGAAGAAGGAAATTTGGGACTCCCTGGGAGTGCAGGAGAGCAAACTGGGACTTCTCTAACCTTCACTGACCATAGTAAGAGGAGCCACGTCTTTCTGGGAGCCAATTTGGTGTAGTGGTTAAGTGGGCGGACTCTAATCTGAGAGAACCGGGTTTGATTCCCCACTCCTCCACCTGCTGGGTGACCTTGGGCCAGTTCCAGTTCTCTCAGGACTCTCTCAGCCCCACCTGCCTCACAAGGGGCCTGTTGTGGGGAGAGGAAGGGAAGGTGATTGTAAGCCGCTTTGAGACACTTGAGGCCTGCTGGGTGACCTTGGGCCAGTCACGGTTCTCCCAGGACTCTCTCAGCCCCACCTGCCTCACAAGGGGCCTGTTGTGGGGAGAGGAAGGGAAGGCGATTGTCAGCCGCCTTGAGACACTTGAGGCCTGCTGGGTGACCTTGGGCCAGTCACGGTTTTCTCAGGACTCTCTCAGCCACACCTGCCTCACAAGGTGCCTGTTGTGGGGAGAAGAAGGGGATTGTCAGCCACTTTGAGACACATGAGGCCTGCTGGGTGACCTCGGGCCAGTCACGGTTCTCTCAGGACTCTCTAAGCCCCACCTCCCTTACAAGGTGCCTGTTGTGGGGAGAGGAAGGAGATTGTAGGACACTTTGAGACTCTGAGAAAATCGAGGTATAAAACCTCCTCCTCCTCCTCCTTCTCCCCTCCCCCTTACTTCCAGGAAAGTGTCTTTAGGTTTGAAACCTAAACCCACATAATGAAACCTGTGGACATCGTGTATGATTTCCTCCTGTTGATTCTCCTCCCGTCACATTCAACAGGAAAACTTTCACTGATTTCAGATAGAATTGCCATCTCATTCTTAATGCACTAAGGAAGAATACTAATGAAATGCTTACATTCAGGTTGCATTCCCTTACCGGGGGGGGAGGGGGAATTATAATAAATTATTGTTTTCTCTTGAAGAATGTCATGTCTCATTTCAAAAATGTCAACATACTTGCATTTCTTTTAGAATACAAACAAGACTCGGCTACTCCGATCACCAGCAGAAGCATTAAAATGTTTTCTGTTCGCCCATAAATGTCACTTTCCCCACAGAGGCGTCTCACGCATATGTCCTAAATATGTTCAGTTTTACATTAAATATGAAGGCAAGCAAAGGGCAGTGGCTCGGAGAATCACTGTAGGACATCATCCGGGTGAGAAAGGGGGGGGGGAAGCATTTAATTACCAGCAGATTGCAAAGAAAAAATTGCCACAGGGGGTCCCCCAACCTTTTTGAGCCTGGTGGAATTCTGACACAGGTTTGGTGGGCACGGCCACAAGATGGCTGCCGCAACGACAAGATGGCTTGCCACAGAGGAAGAAGAAGACAAGAGAGCTTTTATAGCCTGCTTTTCTCTACCTTATAGGAGCTGCGGTGGCTCAAGTGGTTAAGACGCTGAACTGCAGGCTGTGGAAGGTCAGTAGTTCAGCAGTTCGAGACCCGGGTGCCGGATGATGGAGTGAGCTCCCATCTCTAGCTCCAGCTCCTGCCAACCTAGCAGTTTGAAAGCAAGAAATTGCAAGTGGATAAATAGGTACCACTTTGGTGGGAAGATAACAGCGTTCCGTGCGTCTTGGTGTTTAGTCATGCCGGCCACATGACCACGGAAATGTCTTCGGACAGCGCTGGCTCTTCGGCTTGGAAACGGAGATGAGCACCACAACCCTAGAGTCGGATTTGACTGGTTTTCGAGCAAGGGAACCTTTACCTTTTACCTTTCTCTACCTTAAGGAGTCTCAAGGTGGCTTAAAAGGCTTTCAAGCAAGGGAACCTTTTACCTTTTACCTTTCTCCACCTTAAGGAGTCTCAAGGTGGCTTAAATTTGCCTTCCCTTCCACTCGCCATAACAGGCACCTGGTCAGGTAGGTAGGGTTGCCAGATCCAATTTTCTCCCCAGCGGGGGGATTCAGGGGCGTTCCAGGAGGGGGCGTGGCCATTCCTGACATGATGACATCACGCAGAGTGACGCCTTCACGCCCTGGATGCAGCTCGCCCCACCCCTGCTTTTTCCCAACCATTTAAAGGGAACCTTCCCTTTAAATGGTGTGTGGGGGGGAGCGAAAGCCTGACGCGCCTGCCCTGCAGGAGGGGAACTCTCCTCTTGCAAGGCAGGAGCCGGCGGCACCCAGTTGAAGAGAGCAGGCGCCAGGCACTCGCGCCCTGTGAGAAGGCAGCTGGGGAGAGGTGGGGGGAGGCCGGGTGGTCACTCTTGGGGGTGGGGCTTCACCCCTCCAATCAGCTGGCTGGTGGGTGGGAAGGAGCCCCTCCAAATCGGGCAACCCTCACCAAACCAGAGGGTCTGGCAACCCTACAGGTAGGTGGGGCTGAGAGAGTCCTGAGAGAACCTGGAGAAAATGGCTGCTTTTGTGGACTCTACGGCATTATGCTCCATTGAAGTCCTTCGCCTCCCCAAAACCCGCCCTCCTCAGGCTCCACCCCCCCAAAATCTCTCCAGGTATTTCGCAAGCAGGAGCTGGCAGACCTACCTGTTCACCAACCATTATTTATTGTCGATAGCAAGCTATAGCGATGAGCAATGTTATAGATTCACCAGGTTATTTCGCATATCCCTTTCTGAGAGGGGATCCCCAAAGTGCTGTTGATATTCGGAGCAGATGCCTCAGTGAAGGACTGGAGGGCTGTTTCGGCATTTATTTATTTTATTTTATTGTATTGTATTTATACCCCGCCCTCCCCGCGAACGGGCTCAGGGCGGCTCACATAAGGCACTGAGTACAATCAACATACAAAATATATAATACAATTTACAACATTAAAACAGGTTAAAAACAATACAATGGATACACATATAAACTCATCACTTATTGCGTAGCAGGGGGGAAGGCCGGGTGCTGAAAAGATGTTACCCAGCCACCCTAACGGTCTCTCTCTGTAAACAAGGCGGTGGTACCTGTTGTAAATGAATCTCCAGCAGGAAGATCAGTGTGATCTAACTGACAGCTACCTGTCAGCAGGTGGTGTGATAAGACTGGTTCTAACCGGTTATGACTGGCACTGGACAGTGCGCAGTCACCATGACTCAGCTTGTAGCTGATTGGTGGACCAGTGTATATATGTGTTGTACAGAAGCCATGTACATCTCTTCTGATGAACCCGAGTGTCTGGTGAAGCAGTTTGTCTGTATATATTGTGAATAAAACCCTTGTACATAGTGTACCACTGGACTGTTGCAGTGTGGTTACTGTAAGGGACTTCACAGCAAAGATTGCAGCAAGAGCTGGTAAGGCTGAGAGGCCGGAAAGACCTTAAGGGTGCTGACTTGCTTGAAAGGCTGGTGTCTTGGACCGCTACATTCTCGCTCCCGCAACAGTACCAGTGGCCGTGGCGGCTCCTACTCATAAGCCTGGCAGAAGAGCTCCGTCTTGCAGGCCCTGCGGAACTGTACAAGGTCCCGCAGGGCCCTGATCTCTTCCGGGAGCTCATTCCACCAGTGAGGAGCCGCCACTGAGAAAGACCTGGCTTTTGTTGCCGCAAGCTTGGCCTCCTTAGGGCCTGGGGTCACCAGCTGGTGTTGTGACCCCGACCGAAGTGCTCTTTGGGGAATATATGGGGAAATCTGTAATAGAGCCAGTTTGGTGTAGTGGTTTGGAGCGTGGATCAGGGAGAACCGGGTTTGATTCCTTCACTCCTCCACATGCAGCTGCTGGTGTGACCTTGGGTTAGTCACAAGTTCTCTCAGAGCTGTTCTCTCAGGGACAGTTCTCAAGACAGCTCTCTCGGCCCCACCGACCTCACAGGGTGTCTGTTGTGGGGAGGGGAAGGGAAAGGGATTGTAAAGCCGCTCTGAGACTCCTCTGGGTAGTGAAGGGCGGGGTATAAATCCAATCTCCGCCTCCTCCATGGATGCAACAATCCATTATAGCTACTTCAGCAATTTATAATGAGCAAATGGCTGAGCTGTGGTTCACATGGGCTGGGGAGCCCGTACAGAGTCCTTTGGGACTACCTCAGAGACGGCACTGGCTGAATCAGAGAGTCTGGCAGTGTGTGATTGGTCAGGCACAGCCTGATGGATGTGGAGGTTGAGCCAATAGCAGATGCTTAAACCAAGCAGGCCGGTCCACTCATGATTTTATATCATTTCCAGCTCATATTGTGCTTTATACAACCCTTTCTCGCATTCTTTAGATAGGTAAAGAAACCTAGGCGACAGAGCATAAGGAAAATAACTCACTTACTTCTGGACCCTCATCCTGAGATTTCACTCCTTTGTCTGGAAAACACGGATATTCTGGGGCAAACTTCTATTCTATTCTATTCTATTCTATTCTAATTTATATAAAACATATTAATGCTTTCTGCCTGTCACCCCCCCCCCCCCAAGGCAATGAACAATCAAAAACATTGACCTGACCTGGATAGCCCAGGCAAGCTCGATACCATCAGATCTCAGAAGCTAAACAGGGTCAATCCTGGCTAGTGCTTGGATGGGCAACCTCCAAGGAATACCAGAGCTGCGTCACAAAGGCAGGCAATGGCAAACCACCTCTGAAACATCTCTTGCTTTAAAAACAAGTCTAGCTCACCACCCAGTGGTGGATAACACCAAAGGAGCTAGCAGTTCTGGCGGCCAGACAATCCTAGGATCTCCTGGCTATTCCGCACACACAATGCCATACGTTAATTAATCAATCAAAAACTATTAAACCAAACACATACACAGGAAGGAACCTCATGGAGGGAGCGCCAAGCAAAACAGAAATGTCTTTACCGGCTGGCAGAAGATAATGATAGAGAGGGAGAAATGGATCCCAGGGCTCTTTTTGTAGAAAAAGCCCAGCAGGAACTCATTAGCATAATAGGCCACACCCAACAGCAGGAACTCATTAGCATATTAGGCCACACCCCTGACAGCACAGCTCATTAGCACATTAGGCTGCACCCCCATGTTACCAGAAGTGTGGTCACCCAGCCACACCCACCTTTTGCTTCTTATTCTGTTGACCTTGTTGTCAAAACCCAGGGCTTTTTTGTAGCAGGAACTCCTTTGCATGTTAGGCCACACACCCCTAATGTAGCCAATCCTAATGAGTTCCTGCTGTTGGGTGTGGCCTATTATACTAATCAGTTCCTGCTGGGCGTGGCCAACTTGGGAGCCAGCCGGAACTCCGTTCCTGTGCGTTCCTGCCCAAAAATAGCCCTGGATCTCCCTGGGGAGGGAGTTCCATAATTTTGGTGCCACGACCAAGAAGACCCTTTCTCAGGTTGCCACCCATCTAGCATCAGACGACAGGGGCAACAAGGACAGTTTCACAGAGAGAATTATTGCTTCAGGAAGTTCCAACAAGATTCCTTGATGTGATAAATGCAGCTGCTTTTGCCAGCATGGTGTAGCGGTTAGAGTGTCAGAGCAGGATCAGAGTCTGTGGTCACACTGGCCGCTTGGCGCGATTTGGCACCGCCTCGAATTGTACTGGTTTAAAGTGTTGCGGGGCATATCAGCCAGACAGCACACCCTGCTGCAGGTTACTCACACGGACATCCTGTGGTCAAGCATCCACGTTACTGTAGCGCCTCAGCCACGAAGTGTGTTGCCCAATTTTTTTCAAAATGCATGTGCACTCATGTGTGCACATAATTGAACATGTGCACGCATGTGCATGCATGCACATGTGCATAGAGGCAAAAAATAAATTAAAACCCTCCCTAGCAGTGGGAACGGGCCTGCAGGTTCAGACTGCCCAATCTGTTCTGCGCACGCTCCTCTGCGTGTAGAAATCTGGCCATGCTCAGTGAATGCGTGGGGGACCCAAAACACCGCTTGTGATGTGGTGCGTTTTTAACCCGGCTCCAAGTCGTCCTATGATGGGGTGAGTATGGCTGGGGAGCGCCTGACAGATGGGGTGATGTGACTGTGCCCATTTGATCCGGAGGGGAGGGGTGGTTTTTTGTTGATTCTTTTTTGTTGTTATTATTATGTCAGAAACTGAATCAAGTGGACGGTCTTTTTTCTGCATACTCTGTCCAAAAACTGTTGGGGGGGGGGGAATTGCCTTGATGCAAATTTTCCAAATGTGTAACATGGGCACGTAGGAGCACCACAGAACTACATTTACAAAATTGTTGTTCTATATTAGATAAAGAAAAACTATATTAGATCAAGAAAAACTCCAGGATAAAAAAGTCACCTCAGCCGCACCTCTGGGGAAGCAGCTGAAGAACACGGTCCTTTTAGGACGTTGTTATGCGCACATAAGTAAACAATGGCCCTTAAGTGCAACCATTTACTGCTTATATTTTAAAGGCACCTGGGGCATGCAACATCCCCTCACCAAAAACAAACAAACACTCTGCTAATAAGAACATAAGAGGTTGCATCAGGCCAGTGTTGGATCAGGCCAGTGGCCCATCCAGTCTAACACTCTATCACACAGTGGCCAAAAATACCAGGAGCCATAAGGAGGCCCAGCAGTGGGGCCAGAGGACACTAGAAGCCCTCCCACTGTTGCCCCCCCCCAGCACCAAGAATACAGAGCATCCCTTGCCCCAGACTGAGAGTTCCTCTCTATACCTTGTGGCTAATAGCCACTGATGGACCTCTGCTCCATATGCTTATCTAATTCCCTCTTGAAGCTGTCCATGCTTGTAGCTGCCACCACCTTCTGCGACAGTGAATTCCATGTGTTAATCACTCACTGGGTGAAGACGGACTTCCTTTTATCTGTTCTAACCCGACTGCTCAGCAATTTCATGGAGTGTCCACGAGTTCTTGTATGGTGAGAAAGGGAGAAAAGGTCCTCTTTCTCGACCTGCTCTATCCCATGCATAATCTTATAAACCTCAATCATGTCACCCCTCAGCCGTCGTTCCTCCAAATTTGACTTTTGGATGCTTGTTTACTCTGGCCAATGTAATATATTACAATAAAAAGTCCCATAAGTACTACAGAGGAAAACTGATCCAGGGAAGCGTTGAAGTGAATGAAGTCGGAGTCCAGTGGTACCTTTAAGACCAACAAAGTTCTATTCAAGAGGACATTTTCAATGGGTTTTTTAAAGACCCCAAAAGAGGACAGACACCAAAAAGAGAGGACACACCCTCTAAAAAGAGGACATCTGGTAACCCTAATTATATAATGTAGCTGCAGCAGAGTAATATACTTATATGTTATGAACCTGACCGAAAGGTTTTACTTGAGCATGTAGTGTTTTAAACCTAGCATCCTACGACTCCTGCTTAAGTGTTCATATTTAACTCAGACCAATTTCACACAAGAGCTGCGCCGCGGTCGCGTCTCCCTTTGCCCTGCTTCTATTGGTCAATTTCCCACTCGAAGCCATGCGGCCGCGTTTTGACCCGCAGCTTCGCCTGATTTCCCCCGCAGTTTTGTGATCTTGTTTTTTGAGGATCACGAAACCGCGGGGAAAATGGGGCGAAGTCGCAGGTCAAAACGCGGCCGCGCGGCTTCGAGTGGGAAATTGACCAATAGAAGTCAAAGGGAGGCGCGACCGCAACGCAGCTCTTGTGTGAAATCGGTCTCAGTTGTGTGTTTCTTTCAGAATAAACTTGGTTCTTGGTCATTTTTAAAAAGCAAACTTTTCTCCTTCCTGTCGGTTTACCTCATTAGCCACCAGTTATCAATCCTGGCTTAGGTAGGTTTACCTTCAGGCAGTGGTGTTAGGCTGGAAATGATGCTATGCAAGAAATCACAAATGACGTTGCAGCGGAAATACCCTGTGAGAGGGTGACTTTCTTCCATGAAATCTGTCTGACTTTAGTGACAGAGAAGAAGAAATGTAGGATTTTGGAGGGTTTTAAGAGATTTCTGAGGTAAAATTTGTGTTTGCTGACCAACTAACGTGGCAAGAGAGGTTCCTGAGGGGAAAGTTTACTTTTTGTGAGGGAATGTGTATTTTTAAGTAAGATAAAAAAGACTTTTTGAGAAAGTAGCAGCAACCAAGATGCTAACACTCAGACTGGGTCTCAGGTAGATGGTAGGGACCCAGGAATGGATCTACTGATGCTGAGAATCTGGAAGCTTAAGAGAAGACCTGAGATGGACAAGCTGAAAATGGTGCTATATGAAGCTGGATGTTAGGAAGAAGGGCTAGAGCGTGGAGAGGAACTGGCGATGGCTCTGTAGGAAGAAAGGAGTACCAGAGACAAGATAAATGGAGACTCAGGAGAGTTCATCTGTGTTAAGAGCAACTGTGGAAGGATAGAAAGGCTTGCACATAATGGGGTCAGTCACTGTCTTTCAGGCCCACCTGCCTCACAGGGTTGTTGTGAAGAGCCAGTTTGGTGTAGTGGTTAAGTGCGTGGACTCTAATCTGGGAGAACCGGGTTTGATTCCCCTCTCCTCCACTTGCACCTGCTGGATGACCTTGGGCAAGCCACAGTTCTGATAAGAGCTGTTCTTGAAAAAGAGCAGTTTCTGTCAAGAGCTCTCTCAGCCCCACCTACCTCACAGAGTGTCTGTTGTGGGGAGGGGAAGGGAAAGGAGTTTGTAAGCCGCTCTGAGACACCTTTGGGTAGTGAAGGGCGGGGTATAAATCCAATCTCTTCTTCTTCTTCTTCTTCTTCTGAAGAGAAAATGGAGGAGAGGAGAAAACTGTGTATTCCTCCCTCAGATCATCAAAGGAAGAGTTTTGGGTTTTGCTGTTGCCGTGCCCTCTCTTGTTTTAGAAGAAGAAGAGATTGGATTTATACCCTACCCTTCACTCGGAGTTTCAGAGCAGCTTACAAACTCCTTTCCCTTCCCCCCCCCACAACAGACACCCTGGGAGGTAGGTGGGGCTGAGAGAGCTCTTTGCTCTTGAGAGAACAGCTTTGACAGAACTATGGCTTGACCAAGGTCATCCAGCAGCTGAAAGTGGAGGAGTGGGGAATCAAACCTGGTTCTCCCAGATTAGCATCCGTGCACTTAACCACTACACCAAACTGGCGTGTCAGCATGTTTTTTTAATGGTTGTGTTTTAATGGCTTTGTGTTTAATGGTTGTGTTTTAATGGCTTCGTGTTTAATGGTTGTGCTTTAATAGTTTTGTTTTATTACCATAGGTGTAAGCTGCCTCAAGAAGGTCTCCGGAGAGGCGGCGTATACATTTTCTAAATAAATAAATAACAGCAGGCTCCAAAATTTACTAAGTAAATAAATAAACACTAAGTAAATAAATAAACAGTAGGCAGATGGAACTACAGGCTAGTAATATCCCTAACCTTTCAAGCCAAAAGGTGGACATTTTCATCAGGTTTTTTCTTTAAAAAAGAGCCCAAAAGAGGTCAGACACCAAAAAAGAGGGCATGTCTTCTTTTTTAGAGGACTTCTGGTAAACCTAGCTTACTTCATCTCCCCCCCCACCCCAAGGCTGCAGGAAAACTGGAGGTTTAAATGACAAACAGCAGTCACATAAATGTATCTTACAGTGGATGATTCTGTGTGTAAGGCAGGAGGAGAGCAAGTCTCCTAAAAACTATTATTTCGAGGAACACCGACAAATCCATCCTCCCTCACGGAATGCAGCACATTGTTATGCAGGAGGCAACATAGATGTCCCAAAATAAATGATACCGTGGAAACGAATGTATGACAACAAACCGAATTGCGGCTGCAAATCACTCGGATCACACACACAGACACACACACACACAAAAGGGTCAATGGAGGCAGCGACATGCCGTGATGCTGTCCTTTTCAAAAACCTGAGGTCAAGAGAGAATTTTAACCCAATCAGGTGATGCGCACGGCTTGTTCCGTAACCTTTCTGGAACACCAACCTCAGCTGAACCTCAGTTTGGGAAAACTCGTTCACTGCTGACATGCAGAAAGCATGGAGTTAAACAAGTTCGCTTCCCCCCCACCCCCCCCCAACAATTGGAATCAGCACTTTGCATTATTTTAAAAATGAGTGCTGAGAATCAGCAATTTTTCCTTTTCTTCCCCCCTCCCCCTTTCTTCTTTTTTTTAAGATCTTGGTGGTTGTTTTTGTATTTTTTTATTTAAAGTGGAAAACTACATTAAGTGCAAGGCACTCAACAAAGAAACAGTCATAAAGCCTTAAGTAGTCTTGGAGTTATAAAATATGTCCGCTGTGGCAATTCCACTGCCAACAATGAAGTTTTAAGCATTAATATGCCTTCATTGCAGTTTTAATGCCTTAATATTGACTCTATAGCTCTTTTGGGTAATTTTGCTTTCTCTGGTACTTGAAAGGTGATGATGTCAGCGTTCTTCGCACTGATTCATATGCAGGTTGATGAAGCTGAGTTATTTATTGAGTTCCATTATATTTTCTATAAACATTAGTTCTCAATAAACAGAGACATTTAGCCGAGGGTTTATTTATTAAATAGGTACTGTACAGATGGTTTTGCCACACATGATGTGCTGCGGAGGATATTACTCAGGAATAATCAGCTGTGTTATAGCTTGGCTAAATTAATAAGATGATAATGATGAAATTGATGCTTTTGAGCTAGGCTTGGTAAATGGTTTTTGCATAAACAAACTGATAAATTTGAGAAGCAATTACTTGCTTGTCAAAGATAAAAACACAACAGGGCCCATTTATAGTTAGGTCCTATTTATTTTTAAAGATTGTACCAGATTTTATGTTTAATACGCTGCAATTAAAAAATAATACTTAAATGAAGAATAATAAAAAAAACTTACTTTCTGAGTTTCTCCTTCAAATTTGAAGAGGCAGCATTGCTTGGGTAGACATCAAGTAAACTTTTTTCACGGCTTTCAAGCTGTGCGGTGGAAAGGGGGGGCGCGGAAATTTCTGCTATGTGAACAATATTCTAATGAGCTCGTGACATACAAAAGCAGCCTTTAGAAAGACAAAGTCGTATACACACACACACAAAACACACGGGGACTGATCCGGTCCCATATGATATCTTCTCTGCACACCACCGTATGCTGACCCAGTTTCCTGACAGCGGCAGATTTCTTGCAAAGCACTTGTACGAGGACTGTGCATATGTCAAGTTGCATGTGTACGGAACCAACAGAATCAGCCCATCGATAGAGGCGTGGTTGTGTGCACAGATTGCCTATATCCGTACAATACCCACACAGACTGCATATGGGTTTAATTCACTCTAAGTTATGATATCCTCATAGGCCTAAATTGGTGGTGGGTAGGGATGCCAGCTTCCAGGTGGGGCCTGGGGATCCCCTGGAGGTCCAGCTCTTCTCTAGACTACGGAGATCAGTTCCCCTGGAGGAAATGGATGCTCTGGAGGGGGGGCTCTGTGGCACTGTACCCCACCGAGATCCGTGTCCTCTCCAGGCTCCATCTCCAAATCTCCAGGAGTTTCCCAACCTGGACCTGGCAACCCTTGCGGTGGGAAGTGCCACCGCGTCACGGCTGACTCAGGGTGACCCCATAGACTTTCCAAGGCAAGAGACCTTTCAGAGGTGGTTGGCCATGGCCGGCCTCTGCGCCACGGCCCTGGCATTCCTCGGAGGTCTGCATTTAGATGCCAGCTGGGGCCGACCCTGCTTCGCTTTCGAGATCGGTCAAGATCAGGCTAGTCTGGGCTGTCCAAGTCAGGGCTGTCTAAACATAGGTCCTAGAAATCGGCCAAATTTTCATTTAAAATTACAAACTGAGTTCATCCATTAGATTGTGGCACATGGGGTGGCAGTGAACTCTCAAGGGTGTAGACTTTCCAATTTCCGGGGGGGGGGGGGTGGGGCTGGGCCAGAGGCATTGCTTTGCTAGGAGCAAGGGTGGCTCCCGGGGGAGGCTGAGCACCTTCCTGAAAATTTTGGCGGGGGTTGACGCCCCAACGCCCCCACAAAGATTACGCCTATGGGTAGTCACACTGTATGTTGACGGTCTTTTAAAATCTATCGCTTGAAAATCCCCAAAGTGGAAACAGCCGTCGAGTCATAGCTGATTTATGGCGATCCCGTAGGCAGGGCTATTTTGGGGCAGGAACGCACAGGAACGGAGTTCCGGCTGGCTCCTGAGTTGGCCACGCCCAGCAGGAACTCATTAGCATAATAGAGCAGAAACTCAGTAGGATTGGCTACATTAGGGGTGTGTGGCCTAACATGCAAAGGAGTTCCTGCTACAAAAAAAGCCCTGGGTTTTGACAACAAACAAGGTAAACAGAATAACAAGCAAAAGGTGCGTGTGGCTGGATGACCACACTTCTGGCAACATGGGGGTGCGGCCTAATATGCTAATGAGATGTGCTGTCAGGGGTGTGGCCTAATATGCTAATGGGTTTCTGCTGTTGGGTGTGGCCTATTATGCTAATGAGTTCCTGCTGGACTTTTTCTACAAAGAAAGCCCTGCCCATAGGGTTTTCAAGGCAAGAGCAGTTCGGAGTGGTTTGCCATTGGCCGCCTCTCTGTAGTCACCCTGGACTTCCTGGGTGGTCTCCCATCCAGGGGTCATTTCGTAGAAAAAGAGCTAGGGGAACTCATTAGCATAACTCATTAGCATATGCCACACCCCCTGACATCAGGGGCCCGGCGGTGGACCTGCAAGGCCAGCGGGAGTGCGAGGAAGCCCCGCCAAGGCCCTCCCTGGCCCCAGGCAGGCAGGGGTGGGGAGAGGCAGGGAGGAAGCAACTTACCCTCCCTCTTCTCCTGCCTCCTCCTGGATGAATGAGGGCCGGAAATGGGGGGCAGGGCCCCCCCCCCCGAAATGACCTCTGCTCCCATCCAAATACATACCAGAGCTGACCCTGCTTAGCTTCCGAGATCTGACGAGATTGGCTACACTGGGCCATCTGTGTCAGGACTTTTTAAATTATCTATTGATCCTTTCATTCATGCTAAATGATGCCGTTTCAGTCCACTGCAGTGACTGTTTGCAAGTGGATTTTGCCATTTCACACAGTAAAATCCAGTTGCAAAGTGCATTGAAAGTGGATTGAAAGTGGGTTGTTTAGAGTGTGTGAAGACACCGTATATCATTCATTCAGTCATAAGAGAACTCCTTGTTCTGTAGTATAATGTTACTGGTACTGAATGAACAGAATTCATACGTTTGTGCATCTCATTAAGAATCTCAGTGCCATTCCAAGCAGAGTTACCGTCATCAAGCCCAGAGGTGACTTGAAGAGTGTAACTCTGTTCAAGAAAGCACTGTTAGGCAGTCAATAGAAGTCACTGGAGATGCCCTTTTACTTACTGGAGGTGGAGCAACCCAAGGAAGGAATCCTGCAAATCTTATATAGGACTTGGTAAAGGTAAAGATTTCCCTTGCTCGAAAGCCAGTCGAATCCAACTCTAGGGATGCGGTGCTCATCTCCATTTCCAAGCTGAAGAACCAGCTCTGTCTGAAGATGTTTCCTGTGGTCATGTGGCCGGCATGACTAAATGTCAAGGTGCACGGAATGCTATAACCTTCCCGCCAAAGTGGTACCTATTTATCTACTTGCAATTTCTTGCTTTCGAACTGCTAGGCCGGCAGGAGCTGGGGCCAGAGACAGAAGCTCACTCCATCACGTGGCACTCGGGTCTCGAACTGCCGAACAACAGACCTTCTGGTCTGCAGCTCGGCATCTTAACCTCTGAGCCACTGTGGCCCCATATAGGACTTAAGTCTCTGTAAATATGAATACCATTTAGGCCATAAGTATAGTAAACAGTAATTGAAAGGGGTGACATAGCATAGCGTCATGGGCTGATTCTGCACCCATCTGCTTCCCTGCAGTCATAAGAACATAAGAACATAAGAGACGCCAATGTTGGATCAGGCCAAAGGCCCATCCAGTCCAACACCCTGTGTCACACAGTGGCCAGAAATACCAGTGCCATCAGGAGGTCCACCAGTGGGGCCAGGACATTAGAAGCCCTCCTACTGTTGAC